>NC_036843.1:448176-561610 GCF_002910315.2 Salvelinus sp. IW2-2015
TTTGGCCTTTTAGGGAGTTTTGTCACTAGCCCACCCGCTGCTTCTACCCGGCATTGCTTGCTTGTTTGGGTTTTAGGGCTGGGTTTCTTACAGGCATATTGAGATATCAGCGATGATACCCATCGAATGGGCTATATTAAATAGCATTTGACTTTGATTTAAAAGTGGTGATCCTAACTGACCTAAGACAGGGAATTTTTACTAGGATTAAATGTCAGGAATTGTGAAAAACTGAGTTTAAATGTATTTGGCTATGTATGTAAACCTCCGACTTCAACTGTAGATTTTTCTATTGTGTTATTGACTGTACGTTTGTGTAACTCTGTGTTGTTGTTTTTGTCGCACTGCTTTGCTTTATCTTGGCCAGGTCGCAGTTGTAAATGAGAACTTGTTCTCAGCTGGCCTACCTGGTTAAATAAAGGTGAAATAAAACAAGCAGTTAACATCCCATCATGCTTAGGGTCATGTATAAAAATGCTGGGCAAGCCATTATTTTGGCTACCATGGCTATGCCCCCAAAGGATAAAAATTCCCCTATCCACAGTGTACAAGTGCCTGAATTGTTTGAGCATGAAAATGATGTAAACCATATGCCACGGCTGTCTGTAAGACCAGATCTCAACCATATTGAACACTTATGGGAATTTTTACTAGGATTAAATGTCAGGAATTGTGAAAACCTGAGTTTAAATGTATTTGGCTAAGGTGTATGTAAACTTCTGACTTCAACTGTATATGTTGTCTCTGTAATAGAGTCAAAATCACATATTTAGATGGTATATTCAGATAGTAATGTTAAACTCATATTTGAAATGTAAATTGTCTCATTAGATTTTGTGTTGCCTTGCAACTCCTGTATATTTTCATATTAGTCAGTGTTGTTGGTTTAGCATCAAGGGAAATCAATAAGGGTAATTTGCGGAGCTAAAATGCTATGATACAGCCTGCTTACAAAAGAGAAAACTATGATAAGCTTTGGTACCCTATTACAACTTAATATATATTAAGTCTAACTCTGATTATACAAAGGCATGAGTTACCTGGCAACATAATGAAACTTGTTTCATACCAAATCGAACAATAATAAATTGACTCTATTGAAGCTTATAATTGTGGTTTCAAATTTTTGTTTACATGAAGAGAAAAATAATGTATATATGCATACAATTAATTATGTTAGCATAATGCGTTGATATGTTTGCAAATGTCTGGGTGGGGACTCGATGATCCATTTGAAATGGACGTCATGTTTTAAACTCAAAACTCTCTCTCAGACACACGTACGCAGGGACGCACATACAAACGCGCATACACCTGTGCAACGAAGAACTGTTACTTTTGCCAGCACTCAAAGTGAGAATGAACTATAACAAGATCATTGTAGTCCCTAGGTGGTTCACGCGAGCGTATGTGTGTATATGTGTGTGCCGAAATACTTTAAGAAAAGAGATGGGGAAACTCCATTCGATACGCCCATTGTGTACGTTGCCCGTTTGTCGTCAATGGGCCACGCGGTGCATTCTGGGTGATCTCCCACAAAGAGTGCACTCCTTCAAGGAGTCAATGGGAGTCAAAAACCCAACATTAGCATGAATTACATGAACAGCAAGATTACACATCTTTTCAGAGATAATGAACTTGTTCTCTGTCATATCGTATAGCTTTAAAATCGTGACCTTACCTACTTCCAAGGAAAATACGTATGTTTCTCGACTCATACCCTGACTTTTAGAAGGGATTGCGTGACAATTGGATTAGCAACTGCGTGACGCAGCATGACAACGAGAACCCAATTGGTCGACAGTCTGCTGGGTGGTGCGTTATACGTTTCTCCATTCATTGTCCATTGAGTTTCCCATCTTCAGTTTTTTTTAAAGTATTTCTGGTGTGTGTGTGTGTGTGTGTGTGTGTGTGTGTGTGTGTGTGTGTGTGTGTGTGTGTGTGTGTGTGTGTGTGTGTGTGTGTGTGTGTGTGTGTGTGTGTGTGTGTGTGTGTGTGTGTGTGTGTGTGTGTGTGTGTGTGTGTGTGTGTGTGTGTGTGTGTGTGTACCCGAAGCCAATCTTAGTGAGGTAAGGAAGTCAAGGGGAATACGTAACACAAAAATGTACATTCTGTTCTATCATAAGCATACCATTTGTCCCCACTCAGCTATTCTCTCTAGCCTCTGGTCACCACTATTCACCCTGAGGCCATGCCCCAGTCGCCCTACACTCTCCGGGGCAGACAAAGGGGTCTGTAGAGGTCTGGAGGTGGACCATGGAGGATATTTCATGGGTGAATAAAAACCAAAGGGTTCATTGCTCTTGTCCCAGGGACATACAGGGCTTTACTGCTTGTTCAATACTAAGGTTACGACAGGCGGCGCTTTGCTGCACAACACAGTGATGAGAATGACATATATGGAGGGAGACGTCGATGATTTGTCTGGAATTACAATGTGTTGAAATATCTATTTTTATGATGGGGATTGCAAGATGAATGGCAAGTTCAACCATATTGAACAGCCGGGTCTGATCATCTGGAACCACTGTCTGGATGGCAGCTGATTCCTTTATGAGTTGCAGACGACAGCTAGATAGTGGCCAGAAACATTCATATTGTTTATGGATCAAGACATTTAAAAAAATAAATAATAATTGTCTCAGTGCAAAATTGTTTGGGAAACATAAAGAAAAATCACCTTTTTAAGTAACCGAAACTTGCACAATTGAATGCTTTCCGTTGTACAACTGACTAGCTATCCCCCTTTCCCTTTCCCAATTGCCCCTATCACTTCTATTGATTGTTAGAGGTGTCTAAAGTTACCAGAAGTGTGTAGTGACTGTTTAAATAAATATGAACCATGGATTACACTACAAAAAGTTAAATCTAAGCCAGCCTAAATATCTTATATTGATTAATAATTAACTTAAAATTATATATTTTTACCAAGCTAAATTATTTCAATGTAATGGCAGATCATTTCATTTATTTTAACCTAAAAAAGGCTTAATACAAGTAATTTATCTTATTTCAAGATATCTTTCAAGATATTTTACCTTAATCGTATTCTCAAAATAAGATAAAATGTTTGTGTAAAAAAAAGTGAATTATTAATCAATATAAGATATTTGGCTAGCTTAGATTTCACTTTTTTCAGTGTACAGTTTCTCAAGGCATTAGACTACTTTCAGGATGAGTAACCATCTCACATTAAGTTGTAAAATACTGAACTTCCCCTTTAATGCTGGATCCACACTGTTACACGTTGTGCCCACCACCTACGGTACATTTGTCAAGGACTGTATAAAATGTTCATAACAACGTAAGTGGCTCATACCACATTGCATCATCAGCAAATATTACTAAACAGACCAAACTCGCAGACTAAACTTACAGGGTCCATACTTACGAACTCTTGAGTTAACCCTCTCCTTATACCTTCAAGAACAACTATAGCAGCTGTTCTAATCTATTTTTCCCCATTGGAAAAGCTATCTAGTCCACTTCACGACGCCATGTTTTCCCTAACAAAGCTGACTGTTGTGTGCCTGATGACACATTCTGTAATGTTGACGGTCTCAGAAGAGACACAAAACGCTAAATTAGCAATTAGCTCTCTTTGTGAAGCTGGCAGCACCCACTATTTACACTCAAACTAGTTTTGACAAGGCCTGAGCACAGACATTTTGGTGCTCTATGAAATACCATTTCCTTACAGTCTCACAGTTGTAACTTCTCTTCAAAGGCCCATAGAAGGATGAAAAGGGGGATGTGTGTGTGTGTGTGCGTGCATACGCGTGTTCGCTCATGTGTCTGCATATGTGTGTGTGTGTGTGTGTGTGTTGTAGTGGATGTGAGCATGCACGTGTGTGTGTGTGTCAGTCATAATGTCTGCTTTAAAGGCATGCAGTGCAAATTAATCAACGTCGCTAATTAAAGTGTTGAAAGTCATTAACAATTACCTTGGGGGGAAATGACTGCTAGGTAAACAGTTATTTAGAGAGAATGAATGACATGTCTAAAAATACACTTACATTTCTGTGCGTTGACTTTTTCTTTGGATACAATGTGAACTCGAACAATGTGTTGATTTCTATGCTGGCTGAGAAAAGGACTTCAGGTCAGGGAAGAAGTGATATTGATTTCACTTACAGTTTCCATTGAAAGTGATCCTACAGATTGAGTTGTGAGAAAATCTCAAGCAGAGGCTTGCTTCTGAGAGAATCTAGCTAGAGTGATATTAACCACACAGGTGAGCATGTAGATTGCAAACTTTCAATGAACAGATGACTATAGTGGCTAGTCGTCCATCACCTTAGGTTTATTTGAACAACCAGGGGCGCAACTTTCACTGGGGACGGGGGGACATGATCCCCCCCCCCCCACACACATACACACACACATTCTAAAATTGCATATTTGTCCCCCCCAGTTTTATCATTGTACTGTGATACAAAACGCGGCGCAGGTGTGCGTTAGGACCATGCAGATGCCCGAGAGTGGTAGGGTAGGCTGTTTTCTGGTTTCAGCTGGCTGGATATACATTACAGATCGTGCTGACAGGCTGTGTGAAGGCAAAGCTTCTGAAAGGCTGGTGTATAGAACCAGCACGGGAGAGATGAACAGAGGCAGCTGCTGTGTTTCGATTTTTCTCTGAGTTGTAAAAGCAAGCAGATCAGAAACAGGCTACTTTAGTTGACTGATCGAGCTGGCAAGGTAACTGCTGTATGTATTCCCAGTGCTGAGCTAGTAGTAACGGACGTTACGTTAGAGAATGTTTCATCCCCTCTCGACTGAAGTGAATGGACTACTTGCAGCTAGTTAGCTAGCTAGTACCTACCACAGCCAGTTCAGCTCTAGCTAGCCTCTAGCTACCTATCAGGTAGCAGTATCTAACAGCTGTTGTGTGTATGGAAATGTTTTGTAGCCTTTGTTTTGTCCCGTTTCAAGAGAAGTAATTTGATGATCTACCAAACAGCTCTACAGGCTTCACTGTTATGGTGCACATTCAGTACACAACACTATGCTCATCATGTCTTAGCAGGATCAGATGGTGACAGGTGTTCGTCCCTGCAGGGTCAGACAGCCAGGGAAGACTAGTCTACGGAGCTCAGGTGAATTTTGCAGTATATTATAACAATTAGTGGATGGCTACAAAGTTCCATCTTGAGTTGATGGGTTGGCTACAGTCTGGAATCTGGGAATAATGGTCATTTCAATTATTAAACCATTGACTCTATTCATGGATAATATAATGTATAAATGTACACCAAGGTAATTCTTTGTCATGCCTCATCTGAGCAGGATCAGATGGTGACAGGGTCTCATCAGATTCAGGCAGCCAGGGAAGACCAGTCTGTGACAGCGCAGAGGTGAACTTTTGCCGATAGAAACACTGGACAAGCAAGAAGCTTCAAAGATTGAAACTATTTTAAGGCATTCTGACAAACCTCTAAAAGTTGATTTCTAAACTGTATCAAGGGTTGATAGAGGCTTTTCCCCGATGACACAAAACATGTAAAACAAAAATGTGAGGAAGACCTGGGAGACGCTATTGATGATGATGAATGGATACAGATATGTTAGACTGACAAGTAATATTCAGATAATCTCAGACATAAATTAGTGCAGTATAAGACCATCCATAGAATGTACTATATGCTAGGGAAACTGAATATCATGCAGAAATTGTATTATTCTGCTGGAGGTGTAAAACACAAAAAGGGACATATTTGCATTTGTTATGGTCTTGTGAAGGCTGGCTGAATTCTGTCAGAGATTATGTTATTTTACCTCAGTATGTCTACAGATTCTCCCTTCTCACTGTTTTTGTTGCGTGGAAATGTTGATACTGGAGACTGTTATCAGAACAAACTGTGTACCTAGCATTTATAGCGGCTAAGAAATGTATTACTTTTAATTGGAAGGTTGGTTATCCTCCAACAATGGATGGGAGAAATGTAAAGTTACGTATCACTAGATTTTATTTATTACAAGATTAAGGGTGTACTGTGCKACTTTCACAAGGCCTGGATGCCTTATATGGAATACTGTAAGATAAAAGGAGTCTGTATTGAAAACATGCCCACATCAGGGGAGATACCTATTTAGATCATCCCTGGCTGCTGGGCTGCTCAGTCCTGGCCTTGGGGGTCTCCCGTCCTGTTGATTGTCACTTTGACCTTGGCCTAACACACCTGAATCCAATATTGAATGTTTCACTAAGATCCTAAAGCTGAGTGGGGTGTGTTGGGTTGGGGCACTACAGGACCGTGGGCCCCTAAGGGCAAGACGGGGTGACCCAGCTATATTGTGTGCAAGTAAAAAGAGCTCTACAGTACTATTAGGCTTATGATATGAATTATATGGAGGGTGTACCGTTTCTGTGTTAATGTGTAGGCGTATGTGTGTTTTCATTCACTTTTGTTTTCCAAACCTTTCCCTTGCGACATAAAAGAAAGATGGGAAGGAAGGAGTTGAGTTATTGACTAGACTGGTGGGAGTTAGGCGTGGAAGCGGTTTGGGCTGGCTGGGTGGTCTGGCTGAAATTAGATATAGAGTATGTCTTAATAAAGACAATAAAAAGTGAAGTCTTTGTACTTTATTTATAAGAGTTGTTCATTTGTTAGGCTATTGGTTAAAGGTGCAACACATTATTGATTATTGAATTATCATTGATCGAGTTCAGACTTATCACTTAAACATATTTAATCATCTCTTACCTAGCTTGATGACTGTGGGCATTTTTGCTTACTTTTTGTTGTTCTAGATAGAGACGGCTAGAAGGGACATGGGTCATATTAGATGTGTAGAAATGCAGGAAATGTGCTTTAGATGCCGCAAAACATTGAATGCCCGAAAAATGGGAAGACCCCCAGACCCCCCCGCCACGTTATGTCTCCCCACTTCTAAAACCAAAGTTGCGCCCCTGTGAACAACAAACAAATTCAAGTAAAAGACACAAAATAAAACATTTTTTTCTACAGTATACAGTATTCATATCACGATGAAGCAGTCTGCCAATCTCTAAATGAAGCCCAAAGAATTATAGGAAACAGAGACCGTCTTGAGCACCTCATTTTTGTGTGCAGAATGACAACGATCTGGCTGATAACTGGGGCCTCAATGAATAAAATGGACTGGTGTCGGGACCTTGAGGACAAAAATAGACCGGTGTGTTAGAAATTCCCAGGCTAATTTCTGGTCCCTGTTTTTCCCTGCCTCATGGTTTTAATCAACCTGAACCCAGACAGTAGTTACTGATGCATTCGGACTGTTTTCCTCTCTTCTCCTCCATACACAGGGGAATGGGATGGGATCGAGAAAACTGGGAGAAAATTGAGAGAAAACTCAGAGAAATCAGTGGGCTTGGTTAGTGTGTGAAGATAAGAGCTGCTATCTTCGTCTCTGCAGGTGTTGAGAGTCATGATCCAATCGAGGTGCTGCTGATGGAATTAATTGACTCCTGAACCCAGGGACTCAATAGTACACAATTCATTTAAAATCTAGAAACAAATTTAGAATCCTGACCAAACACACACTGATGTCAAAAGGTGTTGTTTTGGGAAGAACTACTTTTATTTATTTTTATTTCACCTTTCTTTAACCAGGTAGGCAAGTTGAGAACAAGTTCTCATTTACAATTGCGACCTGGCCAAGATAAAGCAAAGCAGTTCAACACATACAACAACACAGAGTTACACATGGAGTAAAACAAACATACAGTCAATAATATAGTAGAAAAAAATAAGTATATACAATGTGAGCAAATGAGGTGAGATAAGGGAGGTAAAGGCAAAAAAAAGGCCATGGTGGCGAAGTAAATACAATATAGCAAGTAAAACACTGGAATGGTAGATTTGCAGTGGAAGAATGTGCAAAATAAAGATAGAAATAATGGGGTGCAAAGGAGCAAAATAAATAAATAAATAAATACAGTAGAGGGGAGAGGTAGTTGTTTGGGCTAAATTATAGATGGGCTATGTACAGGTGCAGTAATATGTGAGCTGCTCTGACAGCTGGTGTTTAAAGCTAGTGGAGGGAGATAAGTTGTTTCCAGTTTCAGAGATTTTTGTAGTTCATTCCAGTCATTGGCAGCAGAGAACTGGAAGGAGAGGCGGCCAAAGGAATAATTGGTTTTGGGGGTGACTAGAGAGATATACCTGCTGGAGCGCGTGCTACAGGTGGGTGCTGCTATGGTGACCAGCGAGCTGAGATAGGGGGGACTTTACCTAGCAGGGTCTTGTAGATGACCTGGAGCCAGTGGGTTTGGAGATGAGTTTGAGCGAGGGCCAGCCAAACGAGAGCGTACAGGTAGAAAAAATGGTAGATTTGCAGTGGAAGAATGTGCAAAATAAGATAGAAATAATGGGGTGCAAAGGAGCAAAATAAATAAATAAATAAATACAGTAGGGGGAGAGGTAGTTGTTTGGGCTAAATTATAGATGGGCTATGTACAGGTGCAGTAATATGTGAGCTGCTCTGACAGCTGGTGCTTAAAGCTGTGATGGGTGGTGGGTAGTATTGGGGCTTTGGTGACAAAACGGATGGCACTGTGATAGACTGCATCCAATTTATTGAGTAGGGTATTGGAGGCTATTTTGTAAATGACATCGCCAAAGTCGAGTCGGTAGGATGGTCAGTTTTACAAGGGTATGTTTGGCAGCATGAGTGAATGATGCTTTGTTGCGAAATAGGAAGCAATTCTAGATTTAACTTTGGATTGGAGATGTTTGATGTGAGTCTGGAAGGAGAGTTTACAGTCTAACCAGACACCTAGGTATTTGTAGTTGTCCACATATTCTAAGTCAGAACTGTCCAGAGTAGTGATGTTGGACGGGCGGGCAGGTGCAGGCAGCGATCGGTTGAAGAGCATGCATTTAGTTTTACTTGTATTTAGAGCAATTGGAGGCCACGGAAGGAGAGTTGTATGGCATTGAAGCTCGTCTGGAGGGTTGTTAACACAGTGTCCAAGAAGGGCCAGAAGTATACAGAATGGTGTCGTCTGCGTAGAGGTGGATCATAGACTCACCAGCAGCAAGAGCGACATCATTGATGTATACAGAGAGTCGGTCCAAGAATTGAACCCTGTGGCACCCCCATAGAGACTGCCAGAGGCCCGGACAACAGGCCCTCCGATTTGACATACTGAACTCTATCAGAGAAGTAGTTGGTGAACCAGACGAGGCAATCATTTGAGAAACCAAGGCTATCGAGTCTGCCGATGAGGATGTGGTGATTGACAGAGTCGAAAGCCTTGGCCAGGTCAATGAATACGGCTGCACAGTATTGTTTCTTATCGATGGCGGTTAGGATATCGTTTAGGACCTTGAGCGTGGCTGAGGTGCATCCATGACCAGCTCTGAAACCAGATTGCATAGCGGAGAAGGTATGGTGGGATTCGAAATGGTCAGTAATCTGTTTGTGACTTGGCTTTCGAAGACCTTAGAAAGGCAGGGTAGGATAGATATCCGCGGCAGCTTTCCAATCTTTGGGGATCTCAGACGAACCGAAAGAGAGGTTGAACAGGCTAGTAATAGGGGATTCAACCATGGCGGCTGATAATTTTAGAAAGAGAGGGTCCAGATTGTCTAGCCCGGCTGATTTGTAGGGGTCCAGATTTTGCAGCTCTTTCAGAACATCAGCTATCTGGATTTGGGTGAAGAAGAAATGGGGGAGGCTTGGGCAAGTTGCTGTGGGGGGTGCAGGGCTGTTGACCGGGGTAGGGGTAGCCAGGTGGAAAGCATGGCCAGTCGTAGAAAAATGCTTATTGAAATTCTCAATTATCATGGATTTATCGGTGGTGACAGTGTTTCCTACCCTCAGTGCAGTGGGCAGCTGGGAGGAGGTGCTCTTATTCTCCATGGACTTTACAGTGTCCAATAACTTTTTGGAGTTTGTGCTACAGGATGCAAATTTCTTTCCTAACTGCCTGTGTATATTGGTTCCTAACTTCCCTGAAAAGTTGCATATCGCGGGGGCTATTCGATGCTAATGCAGTACGCCACAGGATGTCTTTGTGCTGGTCAAGGGCAGTCAGTTCTGGAGTGAACCAAGGGCTATATCTGTTCCTGGTTCTACATTTTTTGAATGGGGCATGCTTATTTAAGATGGTGAGGAAGGCACTTTTAAAGAATAACCAGGCATCCTCTACTGACGGAATGAGGTCAATATCTTTCCAGGATACCCGGGCCAGGTCGATTATAAAGATTATAAAGATAATATGTTTGTTGTTTTTTCTTTGAATTCACATTAGTTGACAACTCAATCAAATGTCAATCAAAACTAGATGTTAAAACGTTTGTGCCCAGTGAGTAGTTTTACACTGTCGTTTTTTTACTGAAAGTCATTCATACACTGCTAAGTTTATAATAGCAGATAATACCGTAGGCCTGGCACTAGCTGGCTTTAGAGATGCAATCAGAGCCAGTGATGCAGAAAGTGTTAATGTAGAGCCAGAGAGACGCTTCTGAGATGGTTTGACGCTTTGGGGAAAGAATGGCCATTCACTCAGCACAATCCAACCAATAAAACTTCTCTCCTCTCTGATTCCACTGACAGTAATTACAGTGACAAATCACTCTGGTGACGCAGGAGAGAGATTCTCCCAGGATGGAACTGTCTTTATTTCTCTTACTCTCTCTCTCTCTTCCCTTCACTCTCTTTTTCTGTGCTTCTGTCTCTATGTTTCTCTCTCTCTTTCCTGTTCCCTCTCCACATAAATCCTGATGTTATGGTGAATGGACATGCTAGATAAGCAACAGAAAAGTAACACATTAGAACATTGAACATACAGAGAACAATAAACAAGTAAATCTGATTCAGGGGACTCTGATTTCACCAGATAGTTTACAAAGAATATCCTGATATGGACTCAAGGAACATTATGGAATTACATGGAAAATCTGGGATTCAACAAGAACCCGAATTACCTGATATTGGTCATCTGAGTATCCAGGACCCAATGTTTGCTTTGCACTGCTCTTCCCCACCCTATGTAATTTGTCCAACTATAAACTCCTATCTGTGCAGGTCTGATAATTCACCTCTAAGCTTCCTATCCTCATTTAAGTCACTGTCAGGAATCCTCCTCTAATACAGGAAGAGAAGAACTCCTGATTCGGATCCTGTTATCACTGCCTTAATACTAACACCAATTTGGGTCTGGTTGGTGGGCAGCACAACGGCGGGTGATTGCAGTAGAGTGCAGCAGTGTGGTGAATTGCAAGGCTGGAGAGGTAGTGTGTTATAATGACGATTAAATCATTATCCACTTCAGGCCTTCTCTAGGCTACACATGGCTGCTGGGCTGCAGGGCAGAGTTACTTCAACTATGAGGAAAATAATTATAATTCAAGTAAGAAGGAAAGGGGTCGTTCTTGAATTACGGTGGCATTTGGGCATGGCATATTTAAATGTATTTGGGGACATCTTCCCATTCTAAATCAACTAATATGGTAGCTTAATGACTTTAAATAATTGTTACCATTATGATAATATTGTGTTACCAGTAGGAGTAACACCAAATGATGGTAACACCAATGAGAAATGTTTGGTAAATTTAGATTTTCTGAAATGGAGGCCATAAATCCTCAAATCTAAGGTCATCAGTCCTTAAACATAATTTGCCAAAGTTATAGAATTAATCATTTTGCAAACATTGTTATATCACCTCATTTAAATTGAGTAACACTAAGTGACACTTTGGATTTTGACACACCAAATTATCAATGTAATCCTTAAATGTATGACATACTAAAATGGTGTGATTAGATAATTGTATTTAATATAATTACATGTAAATTAAATGTATTTATTATTGAATTATAACAGTTTGCCACCTGAAAGAATGCTCAAGGTCCTTGTACACTGAGTTTACAAAACATTGAGTTGCACCCCCTTTTGCCCTCTGAACAGCTTCAATTCATTGGGGCATGGACTCTACAAGGTGTCGAAAGTGTTCCACAGGGATGCTGGGCCATGTTGACTATGCTTCCCACAGTTGTGTCAAGTTGGTTGGATGTCCTTTGGGTGGTGGACCATTCTTGATACACATGGGAAACTATTGAGCGTGGAAAAACCCAGCAGCGTTGCAATTCTTGACACACTCAAACCAGTGCACCTAACACCATATGCCATTAAAAGGCACTTAAATCTTTTGTCTTGCCCATTCACCCTCTAAATTGACCCTCTCAATCCATGCCTCAATTGTTTTAAGGCTTCGAAATCCTTTAACCTGTCTCCTCACCTTTAATCTAGACTGATTGAAATGGATTTAAAAAGGTGACATCAATAAGGGATCATAGGTTTCATCTGGAATCACTATGTCATGGAAAGAGCCGATGTTCCTAATGCTTTGTACACTGTGTATATCTTTGTAATGAGTGATTTGTGAGGCGGTAACACCAATGAATAAACTGAGGGACTCACTTTACACTAATAAAACATATTGTATAGCCTTCTTTGTTTCTTTTGATCTATACATTATATTAAATACTTTTGTTCACTTTCCAAAAGTCAAAATAATAGACAGACATCTGTAAATCCCCAAAACATGTCACCTCAACTCTACACATCACCTCTGGGATAAGACAATTTGCTTACCCTAACTACATTAAAACAATGCATAAACATACAGTTTTGCAGTATAAAGGACTTGCATTAGGTTTTATCATTAAACGTTAAGGCATTTAAACACAAAAACATGTATGATCTGTAATTATTTGTCATTTTAAAGTGTTTTTTCATGGTGGCAAAGGCCACCGCAATCCAAGAACGACCCAAAGACATTTAGTTTAAGGATTAGCCCCTTTTTCTTTTAAATTCACCTAAAATGACATACCCAAATCTAACTGCCTGTAGCTCAGGCCCTGAAGCAAGGATATGCATATTCTTGGTACCATTTGAAAGGAAAAACTTTGAAGTTTATGGAAATGTGAAAAGAATGTAGTAGAATATAACACAATAGATCTGGTAAAAGATAATACAAAGAAAAAAACAACCATTCTTTTGTGGGGTTTTTTGTACCATCATGTTTGAAATGCAAGAGAAAGGCCATAATGTATTATTCCAGCCCAGGTGAAATTTAGATTTTGGCCACTAGATGGCATCAGTGAATGTGCAAAGTTTTAGACTGATCCAATGAACCATTGCATATCTGTTCAAAATGTTGTATCAAGACTGCCCAAATGTGCCTAATTGGTTTATAAATAACTTTTCATGTTCAAAATTGTGCACTCTCCTCAAACAATAGCATGGTATTCTTTCACTGTAATAGCTATTGTAAATGGGACAGTGCAGTTAGATTTACAAGAATATAAGCTTTCTGCCAATATCAGATATGTCTATGTCCTGGGAAATGTTCTTGTTACGTACAACCTCATGCTAATCGCATTAGCCTACGTTAGCTCAACCGTCCCGTGGAAGGGACACCGATCCCAAAGCAGGGTTTAATCACAGTGAGACTTTGGTGTGTTGCTCCTTCGTTCTACATTCTTTCATCAGGGTAAAACTTTGACAACAATCGCTAAAAGACAACAGAAATCCATGCTAAGAGTTCTGGAGTGTATGTATGTGCCCTCGTTCCTGCATGCGTGTGGGTTAGAAGACGAAAGTTGTGTTGCGTTGGCCGCCCAGTGGGAGGTGTAGGTAGACTACTGTACAGTAGAAAAGGCCAAGCCTCGTCTCTCAGGACCAAATGTCACAGATTAATTGAAAAAGGCACCCAAGTGTGTCATCTTCCCATCTTCCACCAGGCATCACAGGAGCCCAAAAGGTAGGTGTCCCTGCCCCTTCCTCCCTCACCCAGACATTTCCCATCTATTTCTGTCTCAACAACCCACTTTCCATTAGGTTAATAGTTCCTTGCTGACGGCGGCCATATTTCTGGTCAGCTAAAGGCAACAAGGAGTGACGGCAGGAAGGTGATGAATGGGTACTGTAGGGGGATTCTATAAGAAACAACATATCAGCATAATAACAGTCAATGCTCAGAGTCGATATTCACGTCATAAGAAGGAATTCCTTTCGACCACACCCACAAATTGGGGGAAACAAACATTAATTCCCATTGACCCCCCATTGTAAAAGAGCCAACTTCATTGTTGATTTTTAGTTATACAGAAATAACAAAACATGCCAAAATGCTGCTGTGTTGTTCAATGTACACGTAACCAGGTGAAAAATCCTGACTTGTGGTTTGCAATGCTCCCACATTGGAAAATAGAGCCTGCTAGAAGAGCCATGTGGCTTCAGGTTATTTGGTGTGGGAAATTGTGGGGACCCAGTGTCCAAGAAGGCTACACGAGCTATGCGTGTGGAAAACATTTAATCACTGGTAACATCCTGATCAAACCCGGCTCAGCTCATGTGCATGTTGATTTTGTCTATCCCTACCAGACGAGTTCATGACACGCATATTAAAATACTAAATCCAACTATAATAGTTAGGGGACAGGTCAAAACACACATGAAACATTCATGGACATTTAGCTAGCTTGCTGTTGCTAGCTAATTTGTCCTGGGAGATAAACAGTGGGTTGTTATTTTACCTTTTTTTTTGCAGGATATTTGTAGAATTTTTACCCATTTTGAGTCAAACAAAATCATGTGTTCTCTACTCCGACAATTAATCCACACATAAAAAGGGAAAACAAGTTCGTTTTTTGTTTGTTCTTTGATTAATCTCATCTTCGTTCTTCGTTCTTCCTCTTCTTCTGTGGATTTAATAATGCGGATGGCATCCAACTTTATAGTGCATTACCGCCACCAACTGGCTGTAGTGTGGACCTTATTCATCTTTTAATCATTCGAGTGGGTATATGCTCTTAAAAACCTGGGGTAAGTTGTGCAAGTGCTTGTCCACTTTTTTTGGACAAGCTATGTTTTCAAAACTGTAATGTTTACATTAATTCTAATTATTTCCAGGGATACACAACATCCTCAAATATATGTAGATATCTTTGTTAGAAAGAATACCATATTTCCCTTGACTGAGTGATGCTGAATGTAAAAAAGGGCTCAACTTACCCCACTCTCCCCTTTAGCTAGGCATGACCTCGAAAGGGTTTGGTGCAGCGTTTCCCAAACCCTGTCCTGCGGACCCCAAGGGGTGGGGCGTTTCCCCTAGCATTACATAGCTAATTCAAACAATCAAAGCTTGATGATGAGTTGATTATTTGAATCAGCTTAGTAGTGCTAGAGCAAAAACCAAAATGTTCACCCCTTGGGGTCCCCTGGGCAGAGTTTGGGAAACGCTGGTTTAGAGACATGTGTCCTCATTTCATGGATTTATCTAAACATGTACAGTGTCCTCGTTTCAAACTTGTTCCAGAGGGTTGGGTTGGAGTAAACCCCGTCGTGACTCTATCTCTTATCTACGACTTTGAATGACCACCGTTGAGGGCTTCCCTCATTTGAAAATTTGACTCAGAAAGGGGAACCGTTCCCATTTTGATTTTAATAATTTTATTTGATTAATACTACCACCAACACATAGCCTTAAACTACAGAAATATGGCAAATTATCTTGTTTATCACTTTAAGAATCAGGACAAAGTTACGGTCATTCTTTCCCTTGCAAAGCACAGGGGCATAACTTCTTCCTTAAAAATTATTCAAAATAGAAACAGCAATCTGTTCAAAGGGAAATCAGATGAATCATATGATTGCTACCACTAGTGTTGCTATGGTTGCCAGTGATGTTTCAGTCAACACATAATATGCTATACCTTTCAACGCACCTAGGATGGATAGATGGACAAAAGAATGATGAAGAGGGGCGGGATAGGGGCTCTCAACCTATTGTTCTCTCCCAACTCGCTGCTTTCTCTTTTCTTATAAAAGACAATACAGCACTGATCACAAAGCTATGTGAATCAGTCAAGTGGGAGACATTGTTGGACAATAACGTCTCAGTCGATAACCGTCTCTTCCCAGTTCCCACTTGGGACTGAGCTCAACTTGGGGAGAATGGTGCCATTAGTCCCACATACGTACACAAATCCTAGGAGCCATAGCACTGTCGAGTCTGGCGTTCTAGCTCACGGCCTTGTATTGTCCTTCAGAACTGGCCGATGGGTGAAAAGAATCAGATGCCTCCTCTCCCCTCCTCTTCTCCTCCCCGCCTCCTCCTCTCTTAGCCTATGCCTTGCTGTTATCATAATCATCATCATTCTATAAGATAACCTATGGAGAGGATGACACATTGGTCATTGACCAGCTGATGTGTGTGTTCTCTATAAAGCCACCCTATGAATTCTGGGTAAGGGTTTACTATCCCGCTCATATTATCTGTCATCATTACCACCTGAGGGGCTCCTCTCTCACACACACACACACCGCCCAGTTATAGAAATGTACATATCCCTTTTATTACCAACCATTTGTCATCAGTAGCATTTGTTACACTGTGCCTTTTACAGAGCAGTAAATCATTGTGTATTTGACGCAGGCGCAGGCCCGTGATTGAAATCTAATTGGCTATTGCTTTTGCCAAATGAACCAAGAGAAGCCCATGAGGAAAACAGGCAAATGTGGGCATCACGCTTCCGTGTGTTTGGGCCCTCGTGTCCGGTAGACTTTTTGGGAAATGTCGTCATGGCGATAACAAGTCAGGCTCAGCCTTTGATCTGTCATCTAATCATGAGACGGGCTGTCTTTCAGAAGGTCTGTAATGACCAAAGTGACCGACAGATCAGCGAGAGAGTAAGAAAACAGACTGAAGAGCTGGGAGACCTTATGACATCGCAGTTCCCTCAGGCTGATCAATGGATCATCAGATCAGCCATCGTTGGGTTCTGCCTAGCAAGACACTCTGGCCCTAAAGCCCAGCTGAAATAGGAGAGGAGCAGAGTAGGCGAGCAGAAGTATAGGACAAGAGGGAGAGAAGAGAGTAAGAGGTCGATAGGGAAGGCGAAGTGCGAAGGGAGAGATGGAGAAAAGAGGAGAGCTGAAGAGAGAAGGAAAGGAGGAAGAGAATACAGGGATGCACGAAAAGATAAACAAGACGGCAGGCGCAGAGCACCCCAAACCAACACACCCCTCAGACAGAGGAAATGGGATGATAACACTAGTGCCACAGAAAGAGTCCTCGTAGTGATGACATGATTCCTATCACTTAATTAAGCAACAAAGTACAGTATGTTAATGCAAAGAACTATTACTTCCACTTAATTGGCTTACCACCACATTAAAAGAGCAGAGTCAAGGAGCTTTGATCGAAAATGCGTGTTGAGGAAACTCTGATTTAAGCAAAAAAAAGTGTAAGAGTTTAGGACAAGCTTCAGGTGAGGTAGGAATCATTTTTGTTTGTAGAGTCGCAAGCTTGATGTAGTCATTGGGGGCAAGCAACATGGGACAAAATACTATCCTTTAGAGTACTTTAGGGTGTACGTAGCCTAGCGGTTAGAGAGTAAGCCAGTAACTGAAAGGTCGCTGGTTCGAATTCCCGAGCTGTCAAGGTGAAAACTCTGTCTGTGCCCTTGAGCAAGGCACTTAACCCTAATTTGCTCCCGGGGCGCAGTACTACTATGGCTGACCCTGTAAAAATAACACATTTCACTGCACCTATCGGGTCATCTTCTTAATACACTATAAGTGAATTTGTCCAAATATTTATGATTTCTTTAAACAAGGGGACTAGGTACATAAAGTGCTTTTATATCTAAATGGCAAAACAAATATGTATGAAAATACCCTCAAATAAAGGCAAACATTCTGTACTATCATGTCATATTGATCAGTTGATTTCAAATCCAAAACGCTGGAGTATAGAGACAAAATGAACATGTAAAAAGCAATTGAAGGCAAGAAATAACTTCACTCTTAGAAAACGATCGATATGAGTCAGAACAATTTATTCTAGTGACAAAATTGACTACATAGTGTAAATAGGATAATTTTGACATTGTGCAAATTACTTTTGACGCATGCTTGTCTGAAGGAAGAACAGTACTGTCTCTGGAGCAGCATGTGCACACACTGTGTCTGTGTGGAGTCGCTAGGGCAATGGTCCTGCCTGCTCTGCTTGGAGAATACGGAGAGAAGCAGACGGCGAGAATGGAGAGGAGAAAAAACGCAAGGAAATCAAAAGATGGCAGTGGCAGCTGTAGAGAGAACTCATCCAAATGGCTTTGACTTTTCAAACATGGCAGAAAGCTAACACAATCTGATGTCCAATCACCTTATTAATTCAACCACTTATAGTTGAAGTCGGAAGTTTACTTAAACCTTAGCCAAATACATTTAAACTCAGTCTTTCACAATTCCTGACATTTAATCCTAGTAAATATTCCCTGACTTGGGTCAGATAGGATCACCACTTTATTTTCAGAATGTGAAATGTCAGAATAATAGTAGAGAGAATGATTTATTTCAGCTTTCATTTCTTTCATCACATTCCCAGTGGGTCAGAAGTTAAAACATACACTCAATTAGTATTTGGTAGCATTGCCTTTAAAATTGTTTAACGTGGGTCAAACGTTTTGGGTAGCCTTCCACAAGCTTCCCACAATAAGTTGGGTGAATTTTGGCCCATTCCTCCTGACAGAGCTGGTGTAACTGAGTCAGGTTTGTAGGCCTCCTTGCTCGCACACGCTTTTTCAGTTCTGCCCACACATTTTCTATGGGATTGAGGTCAGGGCTTTGTGATGGCCACTCCAATACCTTGACTTTGTTGTCCTTAAGCCATTTTGCCACAACTTTGGAAGTATGCTTGGGGTCATTGTCCATTTGGAAGACACATTTGCGACCAAGCTTTAAATTCCTGACTGATGTCTTGAGATGTTGCTTCAATATATCCACATCATTTTCCTGCCTCATGATGCCATCTATTTTGTGAAGTGCACCAGGCCCTTCTGCAGCAAAGCACCCTCACAACATGATGCTGCCACCCCCGTGCTTCACGGTTGGGATGGTGTTCTTCAGCTTGCAAGCCTCCCTCTTTTTCCTCCAAACATAACGATGGTCATTATGGCCAAACAGTTCTATTTTTGTTTCATCAGACCAGAAGACATTTCTCCAAAAAGTACGATCTTTGTCCCCATGTGCAGTTGCAAACCGTAGTCTGGCTTTTTTATGGCGGTTTGGAGCAGTGGCTTCTTCCTTGCTGAGCGGCCTTTCAGGTTATGTCGATATAGGACTCGTTTTACTGTGGATATAGATACTTTTGTACCTGTTTTCTCCAGCATCTTCACATGGTCCTTTGCTGTTGTTCTGGGATTGATTTGCACTTTTCGCACCAAAGTACGTTCATCTCTAGGAGACAGAACACGTCTCCTTCCTGAGCGGTATGGTGGCTGCGTGGTCCCATGGTGTTTATACTTGCGTACTATTGTTTGTACAGATGAACGTGGTACCTTCAGGCATTTGGAAATTGCTCCCAATGATGAACCAGACTTGTGGAAGTCTACAATTTCTTTCTGAGGTCTTGGCTGATTTCTTTTGATTTTCCCATGATGTCAAGCAAAGAGGCAAAGCGCAAAGAGTTTGAAGGTAGGCCTTGAAATACATCCACAGGTACACCTCCAATTGACTCAAATGATGTCAATTAGCCCATCAGAAGCCATGATATAATTTTCTGGAAATTTCCAAGCTGTTTAAAGGCACAGTCAACTTTGTGTATGTAAACTTCTGACCCACTGAAATTGTGATACAGTGAATTATAAGTGAAATAATCTGTCTGTAAGCAATTGTTGGAAAAATGACTTGTGTCATGCACAAACTAGATGTCCTAACCGACTTGCCAAAACTATAGTTTGTTAATAAGAAATTTGTGGAGTGGTTGAAAAATTTGTTTTAATGACTCCAACCTAAATGAATGTAAACTTCCGACTCCAACTGTATCTTGGCATGCATCATTCAGGACTACGTTTAAATTGTGTGCAGCGCAATGGACATATAATGCACGTCCATCCTACTCAGTGATAAAAAATAAATAAACAATTTTAGTGAAACATTCACAAGTGATCCTTTTCAGATAAAACTATAGTAAATATATTCACGTCACCAAATAACTGATTAAAACACACTGTTTTATAAATGAAGGTCTACAGTAGCCTCAACAGCATCTGTAGGGTAGCACCATGGTGGAGCTGGTGGACAGCTAGTTTCCGTCCTCCTCTGGGTACATTGACCTCTATACAAAATTGAGGAGGCTCATGGTTCTCACCCCCTTCCATAAACTTACAGAGTAATTATGATGACTTCCGGAGGATGTCCTCCAACCTATCAGAACTCTTGCATTATGAACTGACATGTTTTCCATCCAATCAAAAGATCAGAGAATGAATCTAGTACTGAAAGCATAAGCTACAGCTAGCTAGCACTGCAGTAAATCAAATGTGGTGACTAGTTGACTCAAAGAGAGAGAAAGACAATAGTTGAACAGTTTTGAAACTATTTTTTTTTTTTTTATGTATTAGAAGCAGCAGAGAGAGATTTTGTTGTATTTTATTTTATTTCACTTACTTAGCTAGCTAATGCAGCTAATTTAGCCTACTCAACAACCTGACTCAAACAGAGAGTAATGGTATTTATTACAGCTAGCTGGCTAAGGCTATCCAACACTTCCAACTCAGTTTTATTAATTTATTGCCACCGGGGCCCGCCAGTGTAACTGCTTGCTGTACACTGTACTGCATGACTGTACACACGGATTGGATTGTGGGTTTGCTAACGCATTTGTTCTACACTGAACAAAAATCTAAATGCAACATGCAATAACTTAAAGATGTTACTGTGTTACAGTTCATATGAGGAAATCAGTCAATTGAAATAAATAAATTAGGCCCTAATCTATGGATTTCACACAACTGGGAATACAGATACGCATCTGTTGGTCATATATACCTTTAAAAAAAGGGCCTCACAATAGCCTCAGGATCTCATCACTGTATTTTTGTGCATTCAAATTGCCATCGATAAAATGCAATTGTGTTCATTGTCCGTAGCTTATGCCTGCCCATGCCATAACCCCAACGCCACAATAGGGCACTCTGTACCACAACATTGACATCAGCAAACCGCTCGCCAAAACAACGCCATCCACGTGTTCTGCGGTTGTGAGGCCGGTTGGACGTACTGCCAAATTCTCTAAAACGACATTGGAGGTGGCTTATGGTAGAGAACTCAACATTAAATTATCTTGCAACAGCTCTGGTGGACATTCCTGCAGTCAGCATGTCAATTGCACGCTCCCTCAAAACTTGAGACATCTGTGGCATTGTGTTGTGTGACAAAACACCACATTTTAAAGTGGCCTTTTATATGCCACACCTGTCGGGTGGATTGATTATTTTGGCAAAAGGAGAAATGCTCAGTAACAGAGATGTAAACAAATGTGTGCACATAATTTGAGAGAAATAATATTTTTGTATGTATGGATCATTTCTGGGATATTTTATTTCAGCTCATGAAACATGGGACCAACCCTTTACATGTTGCGTTTATATTTTTGTTCAGTGTAGAAGCTATGTTGACTCTGACGTTACTATAGCTAATATGGTAACGACGATGTAGGCTGTGTGTATGTCATGTATACTCCCTCTCCGGCCTCTAGGTCATCAGGCAGCTGATTATCCCGCACACCTGTCACCATCATCTCACGCACCTGCAACTCATGACACTCACCTGGAATCCATCACCTCCTTGATTACCTTCCCTATATCTGTCACTCCCCTTGGTTCTTTCCTCAGGTGTTATTGACTCGGTTTTAATGTTGGTGTGTTTTGTGTTTATTGTTGCATTTATTTATTACAACACTCACGCCCTGAACTTGCTTTCCGACTCTCAGTGCACTCGTTACAGTGTAGCGGTTATGGTTTGAAGGTTTGGCTTGGATAGGTGTTTTTGCCTGGTCACACACAGCTATTGTGTCGTTCACTGAAGTCCACAAGTGAAGGGAAAATGTGAGAAGAGGAGAGCACGTAGACGTGATGATGCTGTTCGTATGGCTATTATGAACGTCAACGGTGTGTGCAGGTGATCAAGGGTGTATTCATTCAGCTGATTCTGTTGCAAAATGTTTCTTAAACGGAAGCAAATGGAACGAACGGGGATGGAATTTGTCCAATAGAAACTCTCATTTTAGTTTCGACTAATGAATACACCCTAGATCAGCTCGATGCAGGCAAGTGTGTGTGCAAGGCGGTATTGGATGTGTTACTGTCTGTCACCTTGATTACTCCAATTTGTCTCTCAACCTGTGCACCTTTTATAGACTTTAATTTGTAGGCTAGGTTGTAGCAACCTCATGATGGGTATAGAGCAAATTCAAGTAGTAGCCTAAACCTATCGATGTTACATTGAACTGTGTGAATGGAATATGAATGACAGTCATCCAACATGCTGTAATAGAAAAGGCCATGCTCATTAAAAATATATATTGTCCTCCCTAAACTTCAACGGAAACACTTGTCAATACTTAGTACACAAAACAGTCGGGCCACAACCTAGGTCTACAGGTCGTGATGACCTGGCGACGCAGTGGCATTCTGTAGCTACTAAAGAAAAAAGAGAAGCACAGACAAACTTAATTCTAATATAAAGAGACACAGAACGACGCAGCAAGGAGTACTTCAAGAGAATTATTAGGCTATTTGATGTGTACTTTTTATCAAAAGTTTATAAATAGCAGATAAATAGCAGCTTAATACTGTAGCTATATAGTAGTCTACATTGCATAATGAAACAATCCCGAGTAAGCTAGTGTTTTGAGGGTGGACTGACTGTATTATTTGGCATTAATAGACTGGTTTTTATGCACCACAACTTTCTATCCAAGCTGGAAGAGAGCACGAGGACAGCTCATGTCATGCAGGGTCAGGTGGGCCATAAAGGACAGTTGAGTAGTATGCTGTTGCGTCCCAAATACATTTTACCATCTGCATTGTTTGATTTTCCAACATTAATTACTGAACAAGTAGTTACATTATTGCCGCCAGCCAGCAGTCTAAATGTCAGCATTGTGACACCCTTTATATCTTTGTGAAATGTTAGACTTAAAATGAGAAAATGACGACCAAATAGGCCCAGCAATAAACATGTATCCATTAGCTAAAGCAATTCGAAAGGCATCGATTCGATGGGCAGCCGCATCGACGTGTCACAATGACAGCACCGTGGACAACGATCGGTAGTCTATACTTTGTGAGTGGCTGTCTGGCACATTCGATTTTCTATTTTTATTTTAGGGAGGGGAGTGGGGGGTGAACTCCGACCTTGTGGGGGGTCCAGAGAAACTGCGTTACGCTAGTGGTCAGGAGGGGAGAAGTCCTGAACTTCAAAACTTTAGCTTACCTCGCTGTACTCACTACTGCCCTTGTTTGTTGTTATTGAATGGCAAAGACACACCCAAGAAACACCCATATAAAACCACACTCCCAAGACAACTCTCGTTTGGCTTCAGTCATGGCCGCTATCATATCTTAATGACCAAGCATTAAAATGAGGCCAGATCAGGTTCAAGTTCAGTAGCTCTTTAAGTTTAACTGTCCAAAAACATATGGTGAGGCCCTATAAACACGGCATCCATATTAGGAAGTCATCACACAAAACTCCCTGTTGACTTCTTGATATGGAATGCCATAATCCTGGCTTTGGGCATCTTTCTCATTAGAGCTATCATTGCTACCAGGGGATAGGGCGAGGGCGTTGGAGCGAGACATGCTACACCTGTCGACACACAGAGACACCTGGCGACACAGATAACCACCCCCTCAGTTGGCCTAGCTAACCCCACTAATGGTGCACAGGTGGTGGGTGCAGAACGAGGGATGGGGAGGTGAGGAGTGGAGTGGAGGAAGAAGAAGTGTGATAGGCCAGATTTGTTTTCCCAGTCATCTGAACAGATAGGGTTAAACTCTGCCACTCTGAGTTTGAGACAAATGTGCTTGATTTGACGAGAGCGTAGGACCACATTTGAATAAGGGGTGTATTCAGTATGTGCCCAGTATCTGGTAGTTCTCACACAGAGATAACAGGTCAGGGAAGAGAAGACAGGAGAGAGGTAAGGATAGAAAGAAGAATAGGAGGAGAGTAGTGGAGAAAGGAGAATAGTACAGAGGAGAGAAGATGGAGTGGTAGGAAGAGGAGACGTACACTTTCAGCACCACACACACACTCTCTCTCTGTCTCACACACACAGACACACACACAGTTCGTCCTTCCTTCCTGTCCTTATCGGAGCTACAGGAAGTGATTGCTCTCTTATCTCTGAGCGTTCCCTCGATAGCTGGGTGGCTGTCCGGCTCCTCACACATACAAACACGCACACACGCTCTTACAGGCACAGACAGGTTAGGAGGTACGGGGCCACACACAGTACATGTGTGGAACAGCTTACCTGAGTTAGGCGAGCAGGCATATGAAGTTAAATCTTTATTCTCCAAGCGTGAAGATTACCATGGGATGGCGGTGGACAGGAGGGGGACGTGAGGCAGGAGATTTACAGTATGTCACAACAAAACTGGAGTGGGGCTGTGTTCAGAAGGAAGGAAATGTAGCAAACTTTTAAATGATCTAACACGGGTGTCCTGGACTTTGGATTTCAATATTATATTTGTAATGACATTACATAAGGTTTTTTCCCAGTTAAAGCTCCATTCTTTCTTTCTTTTGTGTCTCTCTTTCCCTCTGTTTCCTGGTCTCTCTCTCTCTCTCCCCCATCTTTCCCCCTCTCTTGCTGTTCTCCCCTTCCTTCTCTCTCTACCTCCATCTCTCTCTTAGAGCACGGCTCCTGTCTAAGTTGTGACGTGTGAGCAGGATATGTCAGGATGGCGAATCGATGGGGCAGGCTGGCGACTCAATACGAAAGATCAATCAGATGTCGATGCTGTCTTATCACAATCTTTCTCATCCTGCCACCCCTCGTCCCCGCACGCACGCACACACACACACCTTACAGTGAACATGTTGAGTGTCACTCCTCATCCCAATACCACAAGACTGGCACCACACACACATCCCCTAAAAATAAACTGTCCCTCTTGCACCGTAGTGCGTGATTGGCTGATAACAAAATAGGAGAAGGAGAGGAGCAATGCATGTGTGTTATCTGTGTTCCCTATGGAATCAGTTACTGTTACTAGCCAGGCTACAACACAACTTTATTCTTCCATTATGCTCAAGTCTCAGAGGACAACAACATCCAGGTGATGCCTAATTAGTTTGATGATTTTCACTCAATGCATGATTTGCTGTCTAATGAATGTCACTCAAATGAGAAAATTCTCCAGTCGCTGTTGTGCTATTACAGATTACAGTGCCGTATTGGATCGAGTATTCTTTTGTAGGGCACTACCACTGTTTTGAATGACACTATGACACTGAAGTGAGGGAGAGACGGTGAGAATTGTGGAGAGGTTCGGAGACGGTGAATGGAAGAGAGGACCAGGGGAGGATAGAGGACGACAGAGAGATAGAGAAAGAGGGCAAACCCACCATGGTAAGGAAACTAATCAATGCAGTGTTATACTCACAAATGGACAATCTTTGTTTTCATTGAGGAGATTTTTCCCCACATGATGAATATTAAAATACATCTCTCACAGCCGATGAAAAAGATGATCAGCATGTGTCTATTTTTTCCATCTCCCCGGCCTCTAAACCCACAGGGGACACCTCCGGGACAAATTTACCCACAATGCCATTCTGTGTGACCCGCGGGCAGCAGTGAGACAACAGATTTGATTCCCTTGCTTAAGTAATGACCCCCTACCCATAAACCCTCTCAATTCATTCGTCTTAATATAACCCTGGGTAATGGGAGTCTATACGGTCATCGCTGGCTGCAGCCAAAGACCATAAAAGACTATCGTCTGCATCACACCGCTCTCAGTCTCGATCACCCAACATTTAGGATATTAGCCACTCTGAGGTAACTGAAAAAAATTGCTTCATTTTTTTCATATTGAAATGAAATGGAGCTGCAATCAGAAGTTGGGCCATGAATGGAATAGATATGGCGATTAGGATGGATGGAGGAAAGGGAGGAAAATAGGGTATGATGATGGAGAAAAGGGGGGAGGGAAGTTGCCATCTAAGCTTTAAAGGCCCAGTGCAGTCAAATACCTGATTTTACTGTGTTTTATATACACTCAGTGACCTGTTTATTGGGTACACCCATCTACACTCTAAAAAGAAAAGGTTCCTGCTGTATCCTTTAGGGGTTCTTCAAATTGAATCTGTGGGGGAACCCCTATAAGTACATTTTTTAACTACCGCCCCTCCCCTATTACTACTATTATTAATAATAGTAATAATATGCATAACAATAACAACAATAACACAATATTTTTGTTGTCAGTGTTTATTATGATTTTAGTGGCAAAGCAGAATAAAAAAATTGAAATATGAGGTAAACTCCCAGCAGAGCCCCAAGTATAATGGGCATATCCTTTGGCTTGTTGACGTTAATGTCTTGATGTTCTCCGTATCCACAGCCAGAATAATGTTGCAGTGCATGGTGATCGAACAGGTGTCCTGTTATATTCATCAGAGGTGTAGGGAAGGGGAAGTCTGTGAATCCCAAAAATAGTAATTATACAGATGATCAACAAAATATGTACACGACAGTATTCATACCTAGGTTTTTGTGGTAAATATGAATGAAAAGAAAACAGTTTTGATAATGGTTTTCATACACATACCTTGTCCATAATGGTGCTTATGGGATATTTATTGAAGAGGTAAGAGAGGAAGATGGTAAATGTGATCTGCATAACATACCAATAACAATTGACATACATTTGTATGCCTCCTCGTCTGTATACCTGCAGACACAGACACAAAAGTGAACAGTTCAGTCATCTGCACCCAATACAGCTAGCCTTCAACATATTCTTATAGCCTATATATTCTTACCTTTTTGTTGTTTGATATCCATTGAACTGTGTCCATTTTCTGTTTTACAAAGATTTGCACAAATAGGAAAAGATAGATGGTATCATCATAAAACAATATCAACTAGATCATACAAGGGACAAACCTTACCTTAAATTGAGAAGATCTTAACATTGTTCAGTTATGTGCCTGCACCTGCTGCCCTTTCAGTTGGGCAGTTAGGTTCCTGCAAGAACCCCCACCAACTAAGGAGGTTCCTCGGTGAACCCCACCTCTTATGGGGTTATTGGAATAACCGTTTGGGGGAAATTTCCAGTGCCAAGAACCCTAAGATTATTCGAAGAACTTTCGAGGAGCTCAGAAGAACCCTTGTTGAACCCTAATTTTTAGAGTGTAGTACCGGGTTGGACCCCCTTTGCCTCCATAACAGACTGAATTCTTTGGGGCATGGATTCTACAAGGTATGGCATTCAAATGTTGCTCAATTGGTATCAAGGGACCGATTGGATGGGGCCATGGAATTACGCTGCTTACGGAAAATCCTGACCATCAGAATGACGCAACAATAACCGGGATTCATCGGACCAGGCAATGTTTTTCCATCACCTGGTCCCACTGGAGCTTTTTCTTCTTGTTTTTAGCTGATAGGAGTGGGACCCAGTGTGGTCATCTGCTACAATAGCCCATCCGTGACAAGGACCGACGAGTTGTGCATTCTGAGATGCCTGTTCTGGTATGATCGTCAGTGCCACACACAACGCTCAAAGTCACTTAAGTGACTCGCTTTGCACATTCTAAAGTTCATTCAAACAGTAACTGAATGCCTCGATGCCTGTCTGCCTGCTTTATATAGCAAGCCACGGCCATGTGACTCACTGTCTGTAGGAGTGAACCATTTGCGTGAACATGGAGTACCTAACAAACTGGCATCTGAGTGTATATTTCCATACTATGAGGTTAGAATAATACTGTGAAATTGTGAATGTGATGATAATGCCCTTTTGGTGTAAGAGCTGCTCGAAAAGACCACCTGAAATCTCCGCCTGTTCTGGTGGGATGGAGTTTTGGTCTGCCTTGATGGTAAATTAGTTAATAGACCAATAAGAAAGAGTTCCAAACCTCTCTGCCAATAACAGCAAGTTTTCAGTTTTCCCTTCCCAATTGCTTTTTGCTAAGAAGCTATTTTAATTTCTTTTTTTTACCATTTTAATTGATTATAATCACAGTAAGGTATAAGAAGTATACATACACTAAGTTGACTGTGCCTTTAAACAGCTTGGAAAATTCCAGAAATTATGTCATGGCTTTAAAAGCTTCTGATAGGCTAATTGACATAATTTGAGTCAATTGGAGGTGTACCTGTGGATGTATTTCAAGGCCTACCTTCAAACTCAGTGCCTCTTTGCTTGACATCATGGGAAAATCAAAAGAAATCAGCCAAGACCTCAGAAAAAAAATTGTATACCTCCACAAGTCTGGTTCATCCTTGGGAGCAATTTCCAAATGCCTGAAGGTACCACGTTCATCTGTACAAACAATAGTATGCAAGTATAAACACCATAGGACCCCGCAGCCGTCATACCACTCAGGAAGGACACGCGTTCTGTCTCCTAGAGATGAATGTATTTTGGTGTGAAAAGTGCAAATCAATTCCAGAACAACAGCAAAGGACCTTGTGAAGATGCTGGAGGAAGCAGGTACAAAAGTATCTATATCCACAGTAAAACGAGTCCTATATCCACATAACCTGAAAGGCCGCTCAGCAAGGAAGAAGCCACTGCTCCAAAACCACCATAAAAAAGCCAGACTACAGTTTGCAACTGCACATGGGAACAAAGATCGTACTTTTTTGAGAAATGTCCTCTGGACTGATAAAACAAAAATAGAACTGTTTGGCCATAATGACCATCGTTATGTTTGGAGGACAAAGGGGGAGGCTTGCAAGCCGAAGAACACCATGCCAACCGTGAAGCACGGGAGTGGCATCATCATGTTGTGGGGGTGCTTTGCTGCAGGAGGGACTGGTGCGTGTCACAAAATAGATGGCATCATGAGGACGGAAAATTATGTGGATATATTGAAGCAACATCTCAAGACATCAGTCAGGAAGTTAAAGCTTGGCTGCGAATGGGTCTTCCAAATGGACAATGACCCCAAGCATACTTCCAAAGTTGTGGCAAAATGGCTTAAGGACAACAAAGTCAAGGTATTGGAGTGGCCATCACAAAGCCCTGACCTCAATCCTGTAGAAAAATTGTGGGAAGAACTGAAAAAGCGTGTGCGAGCAAGGAGGCCTACAAACCTGACTCAGTTACACCAGCACTGTCAGGAGGAATGGGCCAAAATTCACCCAACTTATTGTGGGAAGCTTGTGGAAGGCTACCCAAAACGTTTGACCCAAGGTAAACAATTTAACGGCAATGCTACCAAATACTAATTGAATATATGTAAAGTTCTGACCCACTGGGAATGTGAAATAAATCATTCTCTCTACTATTGTTGACATTTCACATTCTTAAAATAAAGTGGTGATCCTAACTGACCTAAGACAGGGAATTTTTACTAGGATTAAATGTCACGAATTGTGAAAAACTGAGTTAAAATGTATTTGGCTAAGGTGTATGAAAACTGTAAGTAACCCTCAAATAATGTAAAGCGCTTTGAGATCCATACAAAAATGCTAGACATCTACTCACTCTATCACAATGAACACACACTCTTTTTGATTCTTCCCTCACCATGAGAAGATGAGCATTCACCTCTGACTCTCCAGACTTCTGCTTCCAAAACACTAATCCTCTTTTTGGACCTGCATAACTCATTCTGACACACACACACACACACACACACGGGCCAGTAATTGAAAGATTGCTGGATCGAATCCCCGAGCTGACAAGGTGAAAATCTGTCGTTCTGCCCCTGAGCAAGGCAGTTAACCCACTGTCCTCCGGGCGCCGATGACGTGGATGTCGATGAAGGCAGCACTACTCTCTGATTCAGAGGGGTTGGGTTAAATGCGGAAGACACATTTCAGTTGAATGCATTCAGTTGCACAACTGACTAGGTATCCCCCTTTTTGTAATCGCAGTGTAACAAAATAGCACAGCATTGCACTGCCTGAATGAGATTTCTCTTTAAATTATGCTCTGTCCTCTCCGTTTCTGTTTCGGGACCACAAATAGACTGCGGTTTCTATTTACTTCTCAAAGGTTAATCAATCCTTTGACCCAGTTACTTACCAATTACAAGCCTGGTTTTCAAGGCCAACTCTACAGTGGGTATCATAATTATTCACCCCCTTTCTTTACTTTTTATTGTGTTACAAAGTGGGATTAAAATTGATTTAATTGTCATTTTTTTTGTCAATGATCAACACAAAATACAGTACAATGTCAAAGTAGAAGAAAAATTCTAACTTAAAAAAAAAAAGATTAATTAAAAATAAATCACTAATGTACCTTGATTAGGTAAGTATTCACCCCTAAGTCAATACATGTTACAAACACCTTTGGCAGCTATTACAGCTGTCAGTCTTCTTGGGTAAGTCTCTACGAGCTTTGAAGACCTGCATTGTGCAATATTTGCCCATTATTCTTTTCAAAATTCTTGCCACAGATTTAAGCAGATTTAGGTCAAAACATTCACTATCTTCTTGGTAAGCAACTCCAATATAGATTTGGCCTTGTGTTGTAGGTTATTTTGCCTGCTGAAAGGTGAATTCCTTTCCCAGTGTCTGGTGTAAAGCAGGCTGAAGCAGGATTTGTCGTGAAAAACTCCTCAGTCTTTGTTGATGTCAAGCATACCCATATCATGATGCAGCCACCACCATGCTTGAAAATAAGGAGGCAGTTACTCAGTGATCTGTTAGATTTGCCCTAAACAAAAGACTTTGCGTTTAGGCCAGAAAGTGTCTTCCTTTGCTGTGTTTTCTTACATTATTACTTTAGTGCCTTGTTGCATATAGCATGCATGTTTTGGAATATTTGTATCTTTATTTTATATTCTTCTTTTCACTCTGTTTCACTAGGTCATTATTGAGGAGTCACTACAATGTTGTTGATCAATCCATCAGTTTTCTTCCATCACAGCCATTGAATTCCGTAGCGGTTTTAAAATCACCAACGGCCTCATGGTGACATCCCTGAGCAGTTTCCTTCCTGTACTACAGCTCAGATCAGAAGGACGACTGTATATTTGATGCGTATGGATGGTTTAATACATGATCCACAGTAGAATGATTAACTTGACCATGCTGAAAGAGATATTCAATGTCTGCTTTGTTATCGTTACCCGTATATCAATCACTGCCCTTCATTACGAGGCTTTTGAAGCGCTCCCTGCTCTTTGTAGTTGAATCAGCGCTTGAACTTCAATACTTGACTGAAGGACCTTACAGATATATATGTATGGGGGACAGAGGAAGGGTTAGTCATTCTAAAGTCATGTCAACCCCTATTATTTCACATTTCCATGTAGCTTATTTATCAGGGCACAAGGCGAGACCCAGATGCAGACCCAGATGGTTGGAGTCTTAGATGTTTATTGATCCAAAAAGGGGTAGCCAAGAGAATGGTTGTGGACAGGCAAAAGGTCAAAACCAGTTCAGAGTCCAGGAGGTACAGAGTGGCAGGCAGGCTCGAGGGCATGGCAGGCAGAATGGTCAGGCAGGCGGGTACAGAGTCCAGAAACAGGCAAGGGTCAAACCGGGAGGACTAGCAAAAAGAGCATAGACAAGGCAGGCGCATGGGACACCACGCTGGTTGACTTGGACATACAAGACGAACTGGCACAGAGAGACAGGAAACACAGGGATAAATACACTGGGGAAGACAAGCAACACCTGGAGGGGGTGGAGACAAGACACATTATTATGTTGTTATGCCACATTTTACTCCTGAACTAATTTAGGCTTGCCTAAACAAAAGGGGTGAATACTTATGCAATGACAAGATTTTAGTTATTTTATTTTTATACATTTGTAGAAAGTATTTATTTTCACTTTGAAAAAAATTACAATTAAATCTATTTCAATCCCACTTTGTAACGCAACAAAATGTGAAAAACTCCAAGGGGGGTGAATACTGATACCCACTGTATATGTGGTTCCCCATTGATCTGAAGGTGCATCAGTTGAGGATGAACAGTTCTTAAATGGAAGAAAGTGGTTCTGCATTCACTGCCCTTCACATGCTAAGGGGATAAAGATATCCAAAGAAAACCAGTAGTGGCAACATTTTTTCTGATTCACATATGTAGGGATGAGCCAAGCCAAGCTTTACTGGGCTGGCCTGGTTCCGCATCCCACCATAGTTGCTGGAACCATACACAGGGTTGAGGAGTAACGGATTACAAAAATCTAAGGGATTACAAAAAACGGTAACAGTAATCCGTTACATTACCAGCAAAAATATTGTAATCAGATTACAGATGCTTTTGAAAAACTAGATGATTACTTTGAGGGTTACTTTTACATTTTAAAAGGATGTTGGCGAAAACAATCTTTGACATTCAAATCAGCATTGAAAAAAGACGCAAATGTAAGTTTGTTCCACCCGAGTGATTCTGAGCACAAATCAGAGACCACTATGATGACACACCAATGTGTTTGATGGATCGCGGGAAAAGAGCAGGAATAGGCTTTTGTAGACTACAGTCCAAGCTATGTCTTCCAATGGTACGACTGCTGTCGGCATCCAAACGCTTGGAGGTAAGGATGACAGCAGTGGTTTAGTCTACGGCGATACGGATTTAAATTATTATTGACATCTACATAGTTTATTGATGTGAATCACACTGCTGCTCTCTCATTTAACTATTTGCGCTTTATGAATTGTGGTTGTTGTGGATGGCCTGCTGTTCACAAATCTAAATGTGTATTTGAACCTAATAATGTTTGAATTCAAGAAGTTTAAGCTGCCTATCAATCATTGTTTCTGAAACCAGTGGACAGCTAGTGAAAAATGCGCTCTTGCAGCCTATAGAATTCAACTTGGGCTTTTATTGCTCAATCTAATTAATGCTGATATTTTCTTTAAATCCATAGGCTTATGGACACATGCTCAAACTCGCACACTTTTGATAGACTTAAAGGGGCTAACTTTTTGGACATATATATATCCATTGATTCTTGAAGAATAGAACTTATAAATGCATCATGAGCTCTAAATATAAGCTTATTTTTCTCCAATGTTTGTAAACATAGGGCGGCGCACAATTGGCCCAGCGTCGCCCGGGTTTGGCCGGTGTAGGCCGTTCTTGTAAATAAGAATTTGTTCTTAACCGACTTGCCTAGTTAAATAACGGTAAAAAAAATCTAATAAAAACATTGTAAATGTAAACAAACACTGTATAGCCTCATAACATGGTGAGAACAATAATGTTGATATCATGGATCCTTGCATCCATAGCTCTCTCTGTCTATTAATCTGAGAGTGGTTATATTTCTCCAAGCCCATCCCTCAGTATTTTACCCCCCCAAAAAATTAATCTGTGGATTTGCCCTTTAAACAGCTGCATATTATCAAGATATCAAAGTGTAACCAACAAAAAGGTAAACAATAGGCCTATAGCAAATGCAGCATATGGCATTCATTTTTCACATGTAAACAGCACTTTTCAGTAGTGCTCAAAGCATGCCATTCCATGAGCGCGGAATTTATTTTTCAACTCGATGAGCCCAATCAGTCCTCCATGACAACAAAATCATAAACAACATAGTAGGGCTGGCTAAAAAGTCCTTCGTTTTGGGGTTATGCTCAGGTAAAACAATTTGGCTAATCTATACTTCAATATTTCCAAATCCTATTCTTCAAGATCAAGGGGTATAACATTTATTGGAATGACTGGAATTCTGATAGACTTTGGTTTTTAATGTAAAGATATCATTTAATCATATTATTATATGTAGTAGAAAGCGATGGGTTAGAAGAAGCCTACATAACCAACCCATAAAGTAAAATTTAACATCCATATATGACCAGTATTGTAACCTTTAACATTGATTTATCCTGCAATAGATGTCATTCAATTGGTAACATACATTTTTGTCTTCTTCTAATGCCTCTTAAGGGGAAAGTAATCTAAAAGTAACTGAATGTAATCAGATTATGTTACTGAGTTTGGGTAATCCAAAAGTTACATTACTGATTACAATTTTGGACAGGTAACTAGTAATTGTAACGGATTACATTTAGAAAGTAACCTACCCAACCCTGACCGTACAGTGCTGAAAAATCATACAACATTTTCACCTGTGTGTTACCCACTGGGAGATAGCTATTCCTTATCCCACAGCATGCTACATTTGGGTCTGATTTGTAGCTGAATTTTGAGTAATATTGAAATCTCAGTCTGGCACCCCTACTGTCCTTTGCTCTCTGGACTGTCAAAAGGAGAGATAAGGCTCATTCTTAGAATCAATCAACACCGCCCCTTTCTCTGTGCAGCTCACTCACACACGTCCGCTGCCATGCTTCCGTCTGATTAGTGGCCGGAACAATTACTCTAATCATGTCATCTTAATGAAGCAACTGATAAGTAGAGACTGTGCTGGCCTCCTAATCCAGGAGACCTTCGCCTACTCCCAATTTCAGCTGCTATCATCACACACTCACATAAGCGCACACACACGTGGATAACCACGCACAAGATACAAAATCATAGTACATACAGACACTTAGGATGTCCTGAGACTCCATGTCCGCTCTAACTTGATAAGAAAAAACATCTACATAAGGGACAAATTCTGTCTAGTCATTTTGAGGGAGCAGACGAGATGGTCGTTCCACTGTAAAAAGCACAAGAAAGAGGAATAACACCCACCATTTCAAATTGTTCTGGAATTGTTTCTGTTGTTAGAAACAGACAAGATTAGCATTCCTGCGACATTATTTTCTTGAAATATCATTGGATCTCTGAGAAATTACGCTAATTGAGTGCATCCAAATTGGCCATTTTAATTCATAGGATTCATATAATAATCAATAAATATAGTACCTGGCTTGCTGAAATGACCCGAGAGAGAGACAGGTAAGCAGAGAGGGAGAGGTAGAGTCACTGACACTGGAAATGAGCCCGGGTTCAAAGCCTTTGCCCTTTGCCCAGGGAAACCCCTCAGCGCTTGGCTGCCCACATCACAGCCTCTCCTTCCCAGTTCCTGCCAGGGGGTCGCGGTTACCACCGGCTACGGCAGCCATAACATTTACATTAAATTAGCCAGCTTCAAAGACTGTCTGAGTTTCTACACACACCGTCTGTAAACACACACCCACACTACTGTGATGAGAGACATTTCACACGTCTAATCTCTAATCAATCCCTCAGGTGACTGCAGCATTTTTGCAAGAAAGGGAGTTGAACCCTTCAACCACTGCAGCTACACAAAGCCACTGACTGTAGCTCTTTGTTAGTGGAGTTCCACAGACCAACTTTGTTTGGCACTTCGGTTCAAAAGGCTTTTGTGAGTCATAAGCAGTGGAGGAGAGGATGGAGACACCTTATCGCAATAACACACACACACACACACACACACACACACACACACACAGCATTAACTTACTGCACAGCTCTGTCTGCCCTTGTAATTTCCATCTATTAGTGGGTCTGTAGAGCTCTAAGCCGCTCGCATTGCACAATGAAAAGGTCCTTCAACATATTACTCAACCGACAGCCTTTTGCTCTATGGTAGACCAAGGAACAAGGTAGAGAGCGAGAGAGAGACTTATGTGTCGAAAATAATCACTTATCTCAAATTTGTTGTTTGCAGACCTGAAGAGACAAGCCTCCGCCATTGCTTCCACATGTCCAATTCCGTCAAATATGTCAACACTGAATGGGAAAGGGCAAGAGTGGTTTTCTAAAGATTTAGGAGATCATGATCCAATCATTCAAATCTATGTTAGATTATGGCAGTCCCCGTATTGGTTACGGGAGTGTCTAGCACCTTCACACAAACATTTCATTTGAACTAATAAGAAGGATGACAGCAATATTTTTCTCTGAAGATGGAAGCAATATAATAGTCCTGTTCTGATTCTGGTAGCATGGTGCCCTCTAGTGCAGACTTGTATAGCACTACATCTTTTACTAACTAGTGGTAGTACCAATGCGTTTTGAGTAGGAAGACAGAAGATGAAGGAAATACAATTGAGATTCACCCGCTGGTTGCAATCTGATTCTCAACCGTCGCCCTTACATGTGCACTTGTTAATGACAGAGTTTCCACTCCAATCTATTCCTTTAAAATTAGTGAAGGAGTGCATACTTCACTGTATGGTTATCACCAGCAGGTGTTGCCATATCACTGTAAAAGATTCCCTTCAACTGTATAATCATAAGCAGCAGTTCCCCCATGTACAATTGTTTTGACACAATTTCATTAGTTTGCGAAGCTCTTTATCACTGACCCATGCAGGTCAACTACCTGGTTGCACAAGGTCCAAGCAGTCCCTAGTCTCTGATATCCCAGACCTTGGAGCATTGTAAACGGCACAACGTCTGGGGAGGATGTCGGATTCTCTCTGTAATTTCGAAAGGGACAAAAAAAAACGTGTCCCGGAGAGAGTCCTCTTCAGACAGGCAGCTCTCCCAACAAATCACGAGTTTGGGTAGGCGGGGGCTTAAAATGCTACGGAGAATTGTGCTCATGTTTAGCTAGGACATCAAGCGTATACCGCTGTGATGTTACCAGTGACGCGCTTCGCATTTCCGACTCGTCCTCTCTGTCCCAGCGACGCCTCAACTTGTACAGACGTGTTAAGAATGAGCACTGATACATTGCCGGAAGCAACCTGTCTGTCTAGAGCACAGGAGGCTGCTGAGGGGAGAACAGAGCTAATGTAATGGCATCAAATACCTGGAAACCATGTGTTTGATACCATTCCACTAATTCTGCTCCAGTAATTACCATGAGCCGTTCTCCCCAATTAAGCAGCCAACAACCTCCTGTGGTCTAGAGAGACTAAAGCCTTGTTCACACTGGCAGTTTGAAGTGACTTAACCCTATGTTTTGGGAATTCTGATTTGTATTTGATCTTTATCCTGTCTGAACAGTCTGAACAGCCAAAAAGCACATGGAATCGGATATTTCAAGCAACATTTCAAACCACCTCCATAGGTGGTTTGAAATCAGATACAAAGCTGATTCCTGGCCATATCAAATCAGATTTATTTGCCCCTAAGTGTTTTTTAGACTTATTTATCATATCTTGTTTCTTGCTACTGTAGTTACTCTGACAGCTTGACAAGAACATTTGGCAGCTAACTAGCTGAGTGAATGTACTAGCAAACTAAAAAAAACTAGCTAGCTAGTTGACTGTTGTGATTAGCCAAAAATGACTAGTTTTGTTGGATCAAAGTTGGATCAAAGCAACTGGGAAACTTCCATTGTAGGCATTACTGTCACCTGAGTTTGCTGCACAACGACTTCAGAGTGAGAGGAAGCAACAAGCACCACTACCAATCAGCCTCATTACCATGACAACTAGCATAGCCATGTCAGCAAATGACTGCTGTCTGAACACGAACAAATCTGATTTGGTGACTTGTAACTTTACGTGTGGACAGTCAGTATTCCAAAATGGATTTGAAAACCAAAACCGATTTTAGCATTAAGGCCGTTCAGTGTGAACAAGACTTAAAGGGAAATGTAACTGTTGCTCTATTTCAATGTATATGTCCATTAAAACTTCTTATGGCTGGGATTCCGTTAACAGCCAGTGAAAGTGCAGGGCGCAAAATTCAAAACAACAGAAATCTCATAATTAAAATTCCTCAGACATACAAGTATTTTACACCATTTTAAAGATAAACTTGTTGTTAATCCCACCACAGTGTCCGATTTCAAAAAGGCTTTACGACGAAAGCCCAACATATGTTAGGTCAGCACCTATTCACAGAAAAACACTGCCATTTTTCCAGCCAAAGAGAGGAGTCACAAAAAGCAGAAATAGAGATAAAATGAATCACTAACCTTTGATGATCTTCATCAGATGACACTCATAGGACTTCATGTTACACAATACATGTATGTTTTGTTCAAAAAAGTTCATATTTATATCCAAAAATCTCAGTTTACATTGGCGCGTTATGTTCAGTAATGTTTTGCCTCCAAAACATCCGGTGATTTTGCAGAGAGCCACATCAATTTACAGAAATACTCAAAAATAACATTGATAAAAGATACAAGTATTATACATGGAACTTTAGATAAACCTCTCCTTAATGTAACCGCTGTGTCAGATTTCAAAAAAACTTTACGGAAAAAGCACACCATGCAATAATCTGAGTACAGCGCTCAGAGCCCAAACAAACCATGAAGATATCCGCCATGTTGTGGAGTCAACAGATGTCAGAATAGCATTATAAATATTCACTTACCTTTGATGATCTTCATCAGAATGAACTCCCAGGAATCCCAGTTCCACAATAAATGTTTGATTTGTTCCATAAAGTCCATAATTTATGTCCAAATACCTCCTTTTTGTTCGCGTGTTCAGTACACAATCCAAACTCACGACGCGCGGGAAAGTACATGCGAAAGTTCAGATGAAAAGTCATATTACAGTTCGTAGAAACATGTCAAACGAAGTATAGAATCAATCTTAGGATGTTTTTAACATAAATCTTCAATAATGTTCCAACCAGAGAATTCCTTTGTCTTCAGAAATGCAATGGAACGCAGCTAACTCTCTCACGTGAACGCGCCTGGTCAGCTCATGGCACTCTGCCAGACCCATGACTCAAAGAGCCCTCATTCCCCCCTCCTTCACAGTAGAAGCATCAAACAAGGTTCTAAAGACTGTTGACATCTAGTGGAAGCCGTAGGAAGTGCAATATGACCAATATCCCACTGTATCTTCGATAGGCAATGAGTTGAAAACCTACAAACCTCAGATTTCCCACTTCCTGGTTGTATTTTTTCTCAGGTTTTTGCCTGCCATATGAGTTCTGTTATACTCACATACATCATTCAAACAGTTTTAGAAACTTCAGAGTGTTTTCTATCCAAATCTACTAATAATATGCATATATTAGCAACTGGGTATGAGTAGCAGGCAGTTTACTCTGGGCACCTTATTCATCCAAGCTACTCAATACTGCCCCCAGCCATATTAATATGTTATTAACATATCATATGTGTCATAAAAATCGAGAATTTCCTCACTACACACAAATACGAGCGTTTCTGCACCTCACCGGTAGAAACAGCTATTTACATTTCCTGGTTGTAAGCAAACCAAAATATTCACAATTCATAGTGATTTCAGGAGGTAGTACCGCACGGTGAAGGTGGATCCAGTTGATGTGAATACTCCAGTCGTCACTAGTTACCATAGCCACAAAGTCATAAACCCCGCCTATTTCTAAAAATGTTCTTCTTAAAGCTGCAATATGTAACTTCTTGGGCGACCTGACCAAATTCACATAGAAATATGTGATATAGATCTGTCATTCTCATTGACAGAAAGTCTAAGAAGCGGTAGATATTCTTCTTGGGTATGACGCTACAAGCTTGGTACACCTGTATTTGGGAAGTTTCTCCCATTCTTCTTTGCAGATCCTCTCAAGCTCTGTCAGGTTGGATGGGAAGCATCGCTGTACAGCTATTTTCAGGTCTCTCCAGAGATGTTCGATCGGGTTCAAGTCCGGGCCACTCAAGGACATTCAGAGACTTGTCCCGAAGCTACTGCTGCGTTGTCTTGGTTGTGTGCTTAGGGTTGTTGTCCTGTTAGAAGGTTACCCTTCGCCCCAGTCTGAGGTCCCGTGTGCTCTGGAGCAGGTTTTCATCAAGGATCTCTCTGTACATTGCTCCGTTCATCTTTCCCTCGATCCTGACAAGTCTCCCAGTCCCTGCCACTGAAAAACATCCCCACAGCATAATGCTGCCACCACCATGCTTCACAGTAGGAATGGTATTGGCCAGGTGATGAGCTGTGCCTGGTTTCCTGCAGATGTGACACGGCATTCAGGCCAAAGAGTTCATTCTGGTTTCATCAGACCAGAGAATCTTGTTTTTCATGGTCTGAGAGTCCTTTAGGTGCCTTTTGGCAAACTCCAAGTGGGCTGTTATGTACCTTTTACTGAGGAGTGCTTCCGTCTGGCCACTCTACCATAAAGGCCTGATTGGTGGAGTGCTGCAGAGATGGTTGTCCTTCTGGAAGGTTCTCCCATCTCCACAGAGGAACTATTGAGCTCTTTCAGAGTGACCATTGGGTTCTTGGTCACCTCCCTGACCAAGGCCCTTCTCCCCTGATTGCTCAGTTTGGCCGGGCAGCCAGCTCTAGGAAGAGTCTTGGTGGTTCCAAACTCCCTCCATTTAAGAATGATGGAGGCCACAGTGTTCTTGGGGACCTTCAATGCTGCAGACATTTTTTGGTACCCTTCCCCAGATTTGTGCCTTGACACAATCCTGTCTCGAAGCTCTACGGACAGTTTTTTTCGACCTCATGGCTTGGCTTTTGCTCTGACATGCACTGTCAACTGTGGGACCTTACATAGACAGGTATGTGACTTTCCAAATCATGTCCAATCAATTGAATTTACCGCAGGTGGACTCCAATCAAGTTTTAGACACATCAAGGATGATCAATGGAAACAGGATGCACCTGAGCTCCATTTCGAGTCTCATAGCAAAGGGTCTGAATACTTATGTAAATAAATTATTTCTTTTTCAATAAATTAGCAAAAATGTCTGAACCTGTTTTTGCTTTGTCATTATGGGGTATTTTGTGTAGATTGATGAGGAACATTTGTATTTAATCGATTTTAGAACAAGGCTGTCACGTAAAACAAAATGTGGAAAAAGTGAAGGGGTCTGAATACTTTTCGAATGCACCGTATACATTTTTCAACCATTTTCCTTCCAAATTTTTTTTAATTAGGAATAAGCAAAGGCTTTAATTTCTGGTCAAACAGGTGTAAAAAGGGTTTTAAAAACATAATAACCAGAAAAAAAGTTTTAAGGTATAAGAAATACATCAAAACACAATAATGTTGAAGTAAAACATGGTCACAAAAAACTGAGGTAGATTTTTAGTGAAATTCTGTTACCAAACCTTGCATCTGCACAGTTCTTCCAGTGAATCTGTTTTTGTAAAATGTTCAGTGTAAATTGTAGGAAATAGTCATTGTGCATAGAGTTAAACTTAAACTTTGAAATCAATGGTTTTTGTTTGACACACATTTTAAGTGAAAAATCAGAGTCTCAGAGCAATTTTGTTAACGTGGAATTGGCCCCCATCTCAATGCCCCATCATTGGCCTAGTGTAACAAAACACATACCAGTCTACAGTACCCTTTTTTGTTTACAGATTAACATGGTTTCTTGTATTGGATGTTTTACATATCCTCATGATCAGTCTTTGTGTCTTTCCAGGAGACTTGCAGTGCAAACAAATCTTCTACAAGAGATTGAAGCAGTGGGTGGTGAAGAAATTGTACGAGCCCAGAACCCACCACTTCAGGGAGATGCTTGTCCAAACCCAATATCCCTGCCAACATCGCCAAAGCCTGCTAAACCAGCTGCCGTTACTGAACACAAGATGGGGTTCTCCAGCTGAAGAACATTCTGGAACTTACCTGAAATATTCAACCAACACAAAATCCATATTCAGTCAGACTGATGTTGTAGTATAATATAGAATGTCTAGTATGCTCACAACTGCACTGTGGTATAAATATTGCTAGCTCTTGTACCTAATTGATATATATATATATATAATGGCTTTTGATCAAATGTTTAAGATAATATTTTTTGCAAGTGTACTGACAATTGACTAAATGATTCCAGCTGCATCAGAAACCAATAAAGTGTTGACTTCAACTTCTGGATCAATTCATTGTTATATTCATGAAATGTATTTGGATAAATTAGCTACAATCTTACTGAGTAAAACAAATGGTGCAGGTGAGTTGGTGTATCATTTAAACTTCCATTTGTTGGAAAGTAAACCTGTTTCAATAAAATAGTAAGTCTGTCAATATAGCAAATAAGTAGACATGGCTTGTATTCAAGACAGTTTATTTGCTCTGGAGACCGAGCTGAGTTTACACAGCAGTATGAAGGAACAGTTATGGGAATGTATGACATAAAGTATACAGTAGAAGAAATATACTATACAGTAGAAAACTGTACTATGCATAAAATAAATACTACAGTTCTACAAAGGGAACACTTGCGTGGTGCGTTTTAGGGGTGCAGTGAGGTGTTTGGAGTCTCTTTGATAGAAGGGGAGATTGTTGTTATGGGACCTTTCACATCTCCTCTTGAGAGTATCCAAGCGGTGTTGTCTGTGAGAGAAAGGTGAAAACGCTATTAGACATTCATGGGTAATCGTTGTGTACTGTCTGTATTCCTACTGTAGCAGCATGATCTAGAAAATGAGACATCTCACAGACACACATTAGCTAGCTAGGTACAACACACAGGTATAGTTACTCCAAGACAAATGAGTCATAAAGCCAAAGTCATTCCTTTAGTCTTCGTCATCATCATCAAAACATTTCTCCAGTTTTGCTACTAATGAAATGCACTGAGGCTAGTTAGCTATCTAGCTATAACATTAGACTACAGTACATTTTAGGTATAGCAAACAAAGCTAGCTAAACTTGACTAGCTTGGCTTGTAGTAGTACTAGCAAGCCCCGTTATAGCTGAATCGATCAAGAAATTGTACTGTACTGAACAACACTGCCTTGTGTAAAAACAGAGCTTATTTTGCTAGCTAGCTACTTTACCGACAGAAAAACAACTTTTTTATATTCATAATACAAAAATCAACTTACATTGCTACATCAAACATGTCTAGCAAACCAAACACAGGTATTAACAATACTCAAACATACAAAAAATATAAATTAAAATTAAAATTAAATAATACAAAAAATAAACAATTTAGGTGCAATTATATTCACTCTGAAAATATCTTATTATAATGATTCATGAAGATGTTATTCTTGTTGTTATTCACTAGGGTTAATGTTTTAATAAGATAATTAAATTCAATCAGAGAAATTGGTAATTTTGGTATATAATTTTGGAATCTTTGTTTGTGTATAGTATTTGGCAACAAGAATTTTAAAAAAGTAACAATCATTTCAGTGGTTTTGTTATCATTGCAATAGTAACATATTATATATTTTATGTTAAAAATATAGGCAGTGTTCATAATGGTAAATAAGTACTTTGCAAGGTTTTCCCAAAATTCTGACACAAATTTACATTCAAAGAACAAGTGAGACAGGTTCTCACCTTCTTTTTCACAGAAAACGCAGATATCATCAATAGCCACAAATTTGGAAATCATAGAATTACATGGATATATCTTATGTAAAATTTTGAAGTGCACTTTCTTAACTTTGTTTGGTATACAGTATTTGTAAGGCCTTAACCATGCATTTTTCCAGACAATGTCAGGAATAAGCATGTTCCAGAAAAACTTTCCTCTCGGTGTAAGTTGGTTTTGTGAATGAAGAATTTGTCTTATATATTTATTACAACAAGATCTCTCAAGTAAGCCCATGCCTTCCAATCTGAGTTCTGGATAAACTTTGTGATCATTCCCAAAATTAAGATGCCTTTTCATAAGTGTAGTTAGACCACTGGGAATGGCTTTGATCACAGAAATAAACTCTCTGAAAGGTATTGGAAACTCTTTCAATGTTATAAATTGTTCATATGTGAGAATATTACCCTTGTTGTCGAAAATATCAAGAACAAAGTCAATATTCCTCTCATGCCAGCTGGGGTAGAACAATGACTTATTCCTTACAGTTATGTCTGAATTATTCCACAAAAGAGCTTTATGAGTGGAAAAATTGTGCAGGAAACATATTTTCCAGGCCATTAAAGCTTGTTGGTGAAACCTAGCCAATTTAGCAGGTAATCTTTCAGGAATATAATTACATTTCAGTAAAAATTGAAGACCTCCCAATTTATTAAAACACATTATTTGGAATGAAATACCATATTGAATCAGTATCGATCAAACATTTTTTCAACCAGTTTATCTTGAAAGTGTTAGTTATGTCAACAAAATCCAACACTTCTAGACCGCCTTCAGCTCTTTTGTTAGAAAGGACAGATTTTTTTAGTTTGTGAGACTTATTTTTCCAGATGAAGTCAAGAAAGGTCTTYTTAATCTCTTTACAAGTAGCTGGATTTACACATAACGATAATGAGCAGTACACAAAACGAGACAGTCCCTCTGCCTTGGACAGAAGTACTCTCCCAAGTATAGAAAGATCTCTTTGTAGCCAATTATTAAATATATTTTTAGTTTTTCTTAATTTTAGGAGAGAAATTCAAATGTTGTCTGACTAAGTGTTTTTTTGACAGATGTATTCCTAAGTATTTAACACAGTCCTTTACAGGAATATTTTCAATGTCTTTATCATCAGAGTCAAATAAACATAAGATTTCACATTTAGAAACATTCAGCATTAATCCTGATGCAATAGAAAATGCAGTTATAGCATTAAGGGCATGTGCGACCTGGTCTTTGTCTCTTAAGAAAAGAGTAGTATCATCAGCCAGTTGGGCAATGTTGATTTCTTTGTTAAAAATGGTTAAGCCATACAAATTTGCATTATTCAGAATATCTAGAGATACAAGTTCCACAACCAAAATGAATAAAAATGGTGACATTGGGCATCCTAGTCATACACTTCTGTTGATACTAAATCTTTTGGAAGTATTAAGGTTTAGTAGCACAGAACTATTTATATCTTTGTTGTCACGCCCTGACCTTAGAGATCCTTTTTATGTCTCTATTTTGGTTGGTCAGGGCGTGAGTTTGGGTGGGCATTCTATGTCTGGTGTTCTATGTTGTCCTTGTTTTGTATTTCTATGTGTTTGGCCTGATATGGTTCCCAATCAGAGGCAGCTGTCTATCGTTGTCTCTGATTGAGAACCATACTTAGGTAGCCTGTTCCCACCTGTGTTTGTGGGTGGTTATTTTCTGTTTAGTGTTTGTTGCACCTTTCAGAACTGTTCGTTGGTCGTTTTTGTAGTTTTTGTTCTCGTGTTCATCTTTATTAAAAGTATTATGGATACGTACCACGCTGCACTTTGGTCCTCCTCTCCTTCTCCCGACGACAATCGTTACATTTGTAAAACATGCAAATTAATTTAATAAAATTTTCACCAAATCCAAAAAGTTTAAGAGAAATTCATGTTCAATTGTGTCAAAGGCTTTACAGAAATCCAGAAAGAGGACAACCGCATCTGAGTCAATTGCATCTGAATAATCTATAAGGTCCAAGACTAACCTAATGTTAGAACTTATGTGACGGCGCTTCATAAATCCTGTTTGAGTCTCATTTATAATGGTATCTATTCCTTTCTTTAATCTTTTGGCATAAACCAGAGCAATCAATTTGTAATCAACATTTAATAAAGTAATTGGTCTCCAATTGTCAATGAGAGAAGGGTCTTTATCAGGCTTCGGAATCAATGAAATAAGGCCCTGTTTCATAGTGGAGACCATTTCCCCATTTTTAATGGAATCTTGAAACATATTGAAAATCAGGTCTTCTAGCAACTCCCAAAACTGTCTATAGAAATCAACTGACAGGCCATCAGGGCCAGGTGATTTCCCTTTTTTCATTGAATTCAGAGCCTCTCTAATTTCTCCAATTGACACAGGTGAATCTCAAACTGAGTGGAAATCATCCTCAATTACAGGGACATAATTCTGAATGTGGCAAATGTAGCTTTCACAACCATCTTCCTGAAATTGAGAGCTGTAAAGGTTTTCATAAAATTAATTGACAAATGATGATATTGTAATGGGATCTCTGCATAAAACATCGTTAATTTTGAGTGCAGTTATAGATTTTCTTTTGTAGTTTCTCTTTTCAAGTGCAAAAAAGTAACTCGTGTTTCTTTCCCCCTCTTCAATCCATTTTGCTCTTGACCTTACAAAGGCGCCCTTTGCCAGATCCATGTAAGTCTGTTCTAATTCTAGTTGTAAAGACCTGAACACAGACTCCTCTTCTTCAGATAGATTATCTTTCTTTAGAAAACTGTCATGCTTGCTCATCATCTCCTTTTCTCTATGGTTCTGTGATTGCATCAGCTCTTTGGCGCATTTAATGGCTACCACTGACTTTATATTTGAAAAATTCCCATCTACTTCCATGACTTTTCTTGCAAAAATATCTTTAGCTAATGATTTGATGTTTTCAACGAGATCAGTATCTTTAAGAAGTGTATTGTTTAATTTCCAATAACCTCGAGTACCTTTTGATTTTTTAGTAGCTTGTAAATTCAGGGAAATCAAGTGATGATCAGAAAAGGGAGCCAACTGATGATCTTCATCTATAACAAATTGTAACAAAAAAGGGGAAATTAGGAATAAATCTATTCTAGATTTACGTGACAGTTTTGTTGGTCCAGGTATAACCCTTAGCATCCAGATTGAAATAACGCTAGGCATCCTCAACACAGAGATCCTTGCATAATGTAATGATAATGTTACTATTTTGAGGGTTTTGACTCGTTCTAGGAGGAAAACGATCAGCAGATGCATCAGGCGTTTCATTAAAACCCCCTGAAATAATTAGAAAAGCCTCTGAGTATTTGTTGCTTAAATCCTGTACTTTCCTGGTAAATTGGGTAAAAAGGGTCTTATTAGGAACATGTGAGTTATGTCCGTATACGTTACAGATGATGAAGAAAAACAAGTTCGCTTGAATGTTTGCTTCGTTGCGAAACGGTTTGTACGGAACGATGCATTTCCCCAACGCGTTCTTGTATGTTCTTGTACAAACTTTGAGGTATGTTTGGTGAGCGTGGCGAGGTGTGGCTTGAAGCAATGAGTGACGTATTTAAAGGGCATTAGCCATGCTGACAGCAATCCTCAACCCACAACCCTACCCCTCCCCATTTTTCAACTGGTCTTTCAGTACAGCACCGTTTCCGTTCAATTGAATAAAGCATAAAGCATAAAAACGTACTGAACGCAGCCCTGGTCTAGGCTGCCGCCGCTGCTTGCTGGTCTCAACTCCTCTTCAGTGTATTCCGGCTCAAATAAAAAAGTCTATATGTTCCGATGTAAAAGAACATAAAAAAATGTTTTGTTGTCCAGCACTTCTTGGAAAGAGGAATGATCAGAAGCAGCCATTGTAATTATTTAACAATCTCTGATAGACAGTGCACTAACATACCGTAGCTCCCATGAACCTGTAGAAACTAGTACTGCCTCCGTTTTGAAAAGAATGCCTTCGAGGGTGGGAACACAATTGGACAAGGAAGTAGGGCTCCCGTCAGGCTGTAGTCTTTACAAAGCCAGAAAGAAAAACATCTACCTAGATATCCTGTAATGTCCTTGCAGATAGGAGCATGTCCAATGGCTCTACAGTACTGAACAAGGACAACCATATCTTCTCGCTGCTAGCGTAACCGTGCAATCTGCGAAAAACAAAAGCTACAAAACATGACAACTCTATTAGTTTTTAGATCAGACAGCAGGCTCATTCAACCGATGAGGTCATTGGTTGAACTCTCCGGGCGTGAAAATAAAAAAATACCACTATAGTGCATAATTATCTCTAAAACACCTTTCACCACTCTGAATTATGTAAAGAGGCTGAAAAAAGTGTCTAGTAGTGAAGTTTCCCTTTAAGCGGTCCCAGCTGACAGACTTTGGGATAATCTCAATTGCACACTCCTTGAATCCTCTCCTCGCCTTCTTCTCAAAACCCATTGGAAGAGAGAGACAGATGTGTCTGCCATTGAGATTCTCCCCATGTGCTTTGCATTGAACCAGGAAGCACCAAAGGCCAGCAGCACAGGGTCCTTTAAAATATGATATTTTGGAACCTGACATAAATCTGTATTGATCAGTGTTGTAAGGGGGATCCCTATTTTATATGTCAGTTGATTCAGTACTAATTAGGGTGCCAGCTGGTTATATTAAATTATTAACTGTTGCGGTCATGGAATGGTGTTTTATGATCGACACTGGGGAATGGTGACAGCATTGTTTGGTTGGCAGCCAGCTCACACTGACTGAAGTTGGGTTGATTGGTAGACTGACTGAGTGACTGACAGAAAGATGCTATACAAAGGCAATCTCTGAATACTGAAAACAGTCAATAATTGGATTTGATGCAAGTGACATTAATAAAAAAAAAACAGTAAAGATAGAGTAGAGGAATGTGGTGGTCAAATACAACATTAGAGCAGTGGAGGCTCCTCAAGGGAGGAAGGGGAAGAGCATCCTCCACAGTGAATTTCATAAAAATAGTGAAACATTAAAAAGTTATAATTTTCAGATAAAAATATACTAGATATATTCACGTCACCAAATAATTGATTAAAACACACTGTTTTGCAATTAAGGTCTACAGCAGCCTCAACAGCACTCTGTAGGGTAGTACCATGGTGTAGCCGAAGGACAGCAAGTTTCCATCCTCCTCTGGGTACATTGACTTCAATACAAAACCCAGGAGGCTTGTGGTTCTCACCCCCTTCCATAGACTTACACATTAATTATGACAACTTCCATAAGACGTCCTCCAACGTATCAGAGTTCTTGCAGCATGGAATAAAGTTGTCCACCCAATCAAAGGATCAAAGAAGGAATCTAGTACTGAAAACATAAGCTATAGTCAGCAAGTACTGCAGTGCATAAAATATAGTGAGTAGTTGACTCAAAGAAAGAGAAAGACAATTAATTTCTTCAAAAATAAAGAAGAGAGAGAGCTATATTTTGTTGTATCTTTTTCACTTTCACTTTCACTTTCTTAGCTAGCGAATGCAGCTAGCTAGTTTAGTCTACTCAAACACCAGGCTCAAACAGAGAGGGATGCTATGTTAGTTAGCTGGCTATGGCTATCCAACACTGTAACTCTTCCAAGTCAAGGTAAGCTTTTGGTTTCATAAATTTATTGCCATAGGGCCCGCCAGTGTAACTGTTAAACTGCTTGCTGACTGTACACTGTACTGCATGATTGTAGCAGATTTACTAACGCGTTAGTTCTAGTAGGTATGTTGACTATGAAGTTAACTAATATGGTAACAACAATGTAGGCTGTGTGTAGCGCTTAGTGGTTATGATATGAAGGTTTGGCTTGGAAATTGTGTTTTGTCTGGTCAGAGACAGCTGATGTGTTGTGCACTGAAGTTCACAAATGAAGGGAAAAGGGGAGAAGAGGAGAGCGCGTAGATGCAAAAAGGAATTATACAATGATCAGGGGTGTATTCATTACGCCGATTCTGTTGAATAATGTTTCTTAAATGGAAGCAAACAGAATGAAAAGGGGATAAACATACTTTAATTTGTCCAATAGAAACTCTCGTTTGCAATTGTTGGAATATTGATTATACTCTAGATCAGCTAGATGCAGGCAAGAGTGTGCAAGGCAGTATTGAATGTGTCAATGTCTGTCACTTTGATTACCCAAATTTCTCACAACCTGTGCACCTATATTGTAAACTTTCATTCATAGGCTAGGTTGTAGCAACCTCATGATGGGTACAGGGAAAATTGTAGTATCATGTAGTAGCCTAAACCTATCGATGTTACATTGAGCTGGGTGAAAAGATTATGAATGACAGTCATCTAATATGCTGTAATAGAAATAAGGAAATGCTGATTAAAAAAATGTATAGTCTTCCATCATCTTAAACGGCACCGACCAACACTGCATTAGACCTACAGTTGAAGTCGGAAGTTTACATACACTTAGGTTGGAGTCATTAAAACTCGTTTTTCAACCACTCCACAAATTTCTTGTGAACAAACTATAATTTGGCAAGTCGGTTAGGACATCTACTTTGTGCATGACACAAGTAATTTTTCCAACAAATGTTTGCAGACAGATTATTTCACTTATAATTCACAGCATCACAATTCCAGTGGGTCAGAAGTTTACATACACTAAGTTGACTGTGCCTTTAAACAGCTTGGAAAATCCCAGAAAAAGATGTCATGGCTTTAGAAGCTTCTGATTGGCTAATATACATAATTTCAGTCAATTGGAGGTGTACCTGTGGATGTATTTCAAGGCTTACCTTCAAAAAATTGTAGACTTCCACAAGTCTGGTTCATCCTTGGGAGCAATTTCCAAATGCCTGAAGGTACCACGTTCATCTGAACAAACAATAGTATGCAAATATAAACACCATGAGACCACGCAGCAATCATACCGCTCAGGAAGGAGACGCGTTCTGTCTCCTAGAGATTAACATACTTTGGTGCGAAAAATGCAAATCAATCCCAGAACAACAGCAAAGGACCATGTGAAGATGCTGGAGGAAACAGGTACAAAAGTATCTATATCCACAGTAAAACGAGTCCTATATCGACATAACCTGAAAGGCCGCACCGCAAGGAAGAAGCCACTGCTCCAAAACCGCCATAAAAAAGTCAGCCTACGGTTTGCAACTGCACATGGGAGACAAAGATCGTTATTTTTTGAGAAATGTCCTCTGGTCTGATGAAACAAAAATAGAACTGTTTGGCCATAATGACCATCGTTACATTTGTAGGAAAAAGGGGGATGCTTGCAAGCCGAAGAACACCATCCCAACCATGAAGCATGGGGGTGGCAGCATCATGTTGTGGGGGTGCTTTGCTGCAAGAGGGATTGGTGCACTTCACAAAATAGGCAGGAAAATGATGTGGATATATTGAAGCAACATCTCAAGACATCAGTCAGGAAGTTAAAGCTTGGTCGCAAATGGGTCTTCCAAATGGACAATGACCCTAAGCATACTTCCAAAGTTGTGTTAAAATGGCTTAAGGACAACAAAGTCAAGGTATTTGAGTGGCCATCACAAAGCACTGACCTCAATCCTAGAGAACATTTGTGGGCAGAACTGAAAAAGCGTGTGCGAGCAAGGAGGCCTACAAACCTGACTCAGTTTACACCAGCTCTGTCAAGAGGAATGGGCCAAAATTCACCCAACTCCTTGTAGGAAGCTTGTAGAAGACTACCCGAAACGTTTCACCCAAGTTAAACAATTTAAAGGCAATGCTACCAAATCCTAATTGAGTGTATGTAAACTTCTGACCCCCCGGGAATGTGATGAAAGAAATAAAAGCTGAAAGAAATAATTATCTCTACTATTATTCTGACATTTTACATTCTTAAAATAAAGTGGTGATCCTAACTGACCTAAAACAGGGATTGTTACTAGGATTAAACGTCAGGAATTGTGAAAAACAGAGTTTAAATGTATTTGGCTAAGGTGTATGTAAACTTCCGATTTCAACTGTATATACTGTACAATTTACAAACAATACAGGGGACCATGTAGGCCTTTGCCAGAAGATACCGACCCTACCATTACGCTTTTTTTACACTGAGCTGCACTGGGGTAGGAACGCAATCATGGACACTGTGGAGACAGCACGAGATATGAATCGGAAAACGTACCTCAATGCAGGGATGGGATATGCCACTGTACTCCAAATTTGACAATTATCCACATATCTCCATCGAGAAGATTGAAATACTGCTAGTTTTCCAGGAAAACTACCCTTTCCCGGAAAACTAGCAGTATTTAATTCTCCTGGATGTATCAGTGTGGATAAATGTACAATTTGGGGTACATCTCTCTTTTCCGACACCATAGCTCACACGGCTCCAAGGTGCAGGGCTGCAACCTGGTCTCAGAGCATTTCTTATTATTCTGTGCATAAATCTGGGATTTAGTATGGTATGTGTTGTTTGGTATAGTATGGTATGCATTAATTTGTGGATGTCAATCATCCATTTCGTATGATATGTTACGAATTACAATTCATATTATATGTTACGAATTTGCAAAAACGTATGCTGGCTAGTACTAATGTTAGCTAGGTGGCTAGCACTAACGTTAGCTATTCAGCTAATGCTAACTTTAGCTAGGCTAGGAGTTAGGTTAAAGGGTTAAGATTAGGGGAAGGGTTAGCTAAAAGGGTTAAGGTTAGGGTGAGGGTAAGGGTTAACTAACATGCTAAGTAATTGCAAAGTAGCTAAAAAGTATTATGTAGTTGCTAATTAGTTGTCCATGATGAGACTCGAACATGCAACCTTTGGGTTGCTAGGCATTCACGTTATATGGCTACCCATCCACACATCCACCCTCCCTTCGTTTTGGACTTTAAAGGAAAAATCCACCCAAAACCACTCATTTCTATAATTTACAGTGTTAGATAACACTGATATGTGAGAACAATATTTTTTGTGAACACATTTTAAATGTTGTTGTTATAATAAGATTGGTAGCAAAATTTGGAAATATGTTGCAGCTCAAGTCGACCACAATATAATGCTCTCTCTATGGGCTGGCTAGCTAACTAGCTAGCATACGTAGCTACACACAATAATACCAAAGTCAATATCAGCATGTGAAGTAGCTAGTTAGTTGTAAAATCACCTAAACAAACTGCACTATAAATTTAGGAGTCTACAATTTCACCATGTTCAACCTGCAGATCGATGTACCTCAGAATGGAGTCTGACATTCGCAACGGCACCATGCAATGCACCCTGGACTGAAGAGATGACGTAGGTCATTTTTTAAATCTGACATATATGATATATGATACGTTTTCTTGATTTAAAAGTCATATCCCTATTATCTTGCAGTGTAGTGAAAGCGGCTTTATCTCAGTGCTACATCATACTGAATGCCAATATCTCAGATACACATGAAAACATGAATTGGCCCAGGGAATAGATAGAACATCGCTCAGAGATGCACAAAACAATATAACATTCAAAATAGGTGAATCTTTACTTTAAGTAACCTTCTGTCTGATGTAACCATACCAAACATAACATACTGTATCATACTCATTTGAGTTTCCCGGATTTACTTTTACTATGTTACGTCTAGCCTATGAGACCAGACTAAATCTTCCTCACACTAGAATTATTAGACTACCGAGTGTGAACAAACAGTGATGTTTTATAAATCCATTGTGCCTGTGCGACGTGCGTACTGTAAACAGGGTTGTGTAGCCTACCTAAACACAACGTGTTGATGTGTTTGACCTTACTGTTATGGCGAATTACTCTTTCTGCCTTACTTTCTACAATGTGCTAGATTCTCAACGTTGCACTTTGAAATATAATGTATTTCACGTAAGATAAACAGTTAAATTTTCAACCATTTTTTTTTTTATCTGCAATGTTATGGCAGTGGAACTTCGTATAAGCGTAATATAATTTACTCCCGACCTTCCCTGCCGGAAAGGGCGTGCACGAGGTTATCCCAGTTTGAGAGCTCGAGAACAGAATTAACGGAACACTGTGCTGACGGGGATTTGCTCGCCGAACAGGTGGAACATTTGGCAAAGATATACGAAATTGAAACCACACAGCACCATTCCGAAGATTGGATTTTAAAACACGGAGCAGCGTCGTTAGCCGGTAGATTGAGCCCCCGCACTTTCTTGTAAGTCGCGAAGTTGAGTCCCCTAGACCCAGCCCGTTAGCTAGCTAATTTTGTCAGCCAATGCAAGGCAAGGGGTTTGGTCGCAAAGCAAATAGGTTATTTGCTTATTTAAACCATCTTGGTTGGTTTACACTTTAAATTATATGATGTATGCTTGTTGGGCGTGTCCTTTAATCAATGTTTGCTGTCATTTGTTTGAATACAGAAAATTGTGTTAGCTAGCTAATGATATTTAGCTAGGTTAGCTCAACTCCAAGGTGGCTTCGACTATTCCATTTATCTGACTCCATTGCCAATTCATTAACTATTGATTGATATTGTTGAGCTGAGTCTTAAATGCTAATAATAGGTGAATGCCAAATTCATGTCTGCATCATAAAAACAACCGTTATGTTAGCACACTAAGTTAACGTTTGTCCTCTCTAGTCTTGTTTTTCGAAGACAATCAAATGGATCCAGTGTGATGCTAAACAGATTTCTTGCTTGTTTTGCAGCATGTATTGATGCATTTTCTGGATTGTATTTTACAGCTCAAACCCCTCGGGACATACAGTAACTGGAGGATAGCTGTTTATTGAAGATTTGTTGGAGAGAGAATTTTCCTCCCAGCAAGCCATTGTGCAATGATGGAAAATGCCATGTTTTAGGACGAACCCTTAAAGCTAGCTGGCTGACCAGGCAGCTAGCAGCACATATCAAGGATTCTGGATGATTCTTCCACAAGAGTCCATTGGGCATCATTATTATCATCCGGAGAGCGCCTCTAATTTATCACCGAGACAGACGCAATGTCTGTCCGTCTGACAGTGGACACAATGGGCGACGCCAGTCTGAACGACTCGAACGTGAAGGTCGCAGTCCGTGTTCGTCCTATGAACAGGAGAGGTAAGTAACATTAGCTGGGTTATCGCTAAATTGATGACACGAAGCTTGACACTCGGCTCAGTTGCTGTGAAAAGGGTCTAATCGATAACCTTTTAGTGAATCAAAGCCCTGACCCTTGCCTGCCATGGGTCCCTCCCTGGGGCAGTGTCTGTAGTAAACGCATTATCTATGTTTTCATGAACATACAGTACCAAGTTTGGACACATCTACTCATTCCAGGGTTTTTCTTTTATTTCTTTACTATTTTCTACATTGTAGACATCAGCGCTATGAAATATAACATGGAATCATGTAGTAACCAAAAAAGTGTTAAACAAATCAAAATAGATTTGAGATTCTTCAGAGTAGCCACCCTTTGCCTTGATGACAGCTTTGCACACTATTGTTATTCTCTCAACCAGCTACATGAGGTAGTCACCTGGAATGCTTTTCAATTAACAGGTGTGCCTTGTTAATTTGTGGAATTTCTTTCCTTAATGCATTTGAGCCAATCAGTTGTGTTGTGACAAGGTAGGGTTGGTATACAGAAGATAACCCTATTTGATAAAAGTCCAAGGTCATATTATGGCATGAACAGCTCAAATAAGCAAAGAGACACAACAGTCCATCATTACTTTAAGACATGAAGGTCAGTCAATACGGAAAATGTCAAGAACTTTGAACGTTTCTTCAAGTGCAGTCGGAAAAACCATCAAGCGCTATGATGAAACTGGCTCTCATGAGGACCACCCAGAGTTAAAAAGGAAGACCCAGAGTTACCTCGGCTGCAGAGGATAAGTTCATTAGAGTTCCCAGCCTCAGAAATTGCAGCACAAATAAATGCTTCAGAGATTAGTTATTTTTATTTCACCTTTATTTAACGAGGTAGGCTAGTTGAGAACAAGTTCTCATTTACAACTGCGACCTGGCCAAGATAAAGCAAAGCAGTTTGACACATACAACAACACAGAGTTACACATGGAATAAACAAACATACAGTAGAAAAAGTCTACATACAGTGTGTGCAAATGAGGTAAGATCAGGGAGGTAAGGCAATAAATTGGCCATGGTGGCGAAGTAATTACAATATAGCAATTAAACACTGGAGTGATAGATGTGCAGAAGATGAATATGCAAGTAGAGATACTGGGCCGCAAAGGAGCAAGATCAATAAATACAGTATGGGGATGAGGTAGTTGGATGGGCTGTTTACAGATTGGTTATGTACAGGTGCAGGGATCTGTGAGCTGCTCTGACAGCTGGTGCTTAAAGCTAGTGAGGGAGATATGAGTCTCCAGCTTCAGTGATTTTTGCAGRTCGTTCCAGTRYTTGGCAGCAMAGAACTGGAAGGAAAGGRGGCCAAAGGAYMAATTGGCTTTGGGGGTGACCAGTGAGATATACCTGCTGGAGCGCGTGCTACGGGTGGGTGCTGCTATGGTGACCAGTGAGCTGAGATAAGGCGGGGCTTTACCTAGCAAAGTAACAGACACATCTTAACATCAACTGTTCAGAGGATGTGTGAATCAGGCCTTCATGGTTGAATTACTGCACAGAAACCACTACTAAAAGACACCAATAAGAAGACTTGCTTGGGCCAAGAAACACGAACAATGGACATTAGACCGTTGGAAATCTGTCCTTTGTTCTGATGAGTCCAAATTTGAGATGTTTGGTTCTCCGCATGTGTGGTTCCCACCGTGAAGCATGGAGAAGGTGTGGGGGTGATTTACTGGTGACACTGTCAGTGATTTATTTAGAATTCAAAGCACCCTTAACCAGCATTGCTACCACAGCATTTAGCAGCAATATGCCATCCCATCTGGTTTGGGCTTAGTGGGACTATAATTTGTTTTTCAACAGGACAATGACCCAACACACCTCCAGGCTGAGTGATGGAGTGCTGCATCAGATGACCTGGCCTCCACAATCACCTGACCTCAACCGAATTGAGATGGTTTGGGATGAGTTGGATCTCAGAGTGGAGGAAAAGCAGCCTACAAGTGCTCAGCATGTGTGGGAACTGCTTCAAGACTATAGGAAAAGCATTCCAGGTGAAGCTGGTTGAGAGAATGGCAAGAGTGTGCTAAGCTGTCATCAAGGCAATGGGTGGCTACTTTGAAGAATCTCAAGTCTAAAATATATTTGGATTTGTTTACACTTTTTTTTTTTGGTTAGTACATGATTCCATATGTGTTATTCATAGTTTTGATGGCTTCATTATTATTCTACAATGTAGAAATGAGCAAAACTAAAGAAAAGCCCTGAATGAGTAGGTGTCCAAACTTTTGACTGATACTGTATATTAGAGATGTCTAGAGATTACTTTTGCTTGATGATTTCAACAGCCAACAACATCCATTGGCATTTTGCTTGATCAGGCCAGACTATTGGGTGGGATAGCATGGATTTGAAAATATTCCTGACCTATAATACACAAACGATCTGCCTATTCAAGAAGTTATGGATTTAGTGTTAAACGGTGTGATCGGCCTGAACAACTGTAGTCTCCCTTTCATAACATAAGCCGCAGTAATGAGTGACATGCCTCCCGTTAATGAATCTTTGCGCACACTCAAATGATTCGGTAAATTATAATGCTGGCTATGAATGCCGCTTGGAGAGAAGAAAGGATATTTTAGCCGTGTGCCCCCAGTCGAATTTAGCCATGGGAGAACATGTCTGGATGTACGAGAGTCTACTGAGGTGGAAAATACTGAGTCTAGCTACAATGTAGCGGGCCATGTCACGTGTTAGAAATCAGTCACCAGACATGGAATTTTACCAGCGCTCTTTCTCGTGTATCCTCCAATCATGCAATGAAACAAGCCCAGGGCAGTATCCATTTGACACTGTTATATCCCGCACTACACCTATCCTTGTCCATTTTGATTAGTAGCCTACTGTCTGCGAATTTAATTGGATTCCCACCAAAACAGACCCTAGACTGAAGCTTCTCCTTTGAAGATGCACTGTAATACAATTGTTAATAACCCCAAATCAGAACACAACTTACATTTCTGCTTCACACTGTTGATGTAACTGTACATTTGATTTCTAAGTTACTGACATCTCAAATGTATTATGGCAAGGGCTCATTGATCTTGGGATCTAAGTGTATCAGACTTAGTGCCGAGTGATTTAGTGTATATATTTTTTTTTAAGGTTGTTTCTGTTAGATTTTTACAATTATATATATTTTTTTCAGTTTTCGATAATTTAAAACATGAAATCTATTATGAAATAAAAGTAGTGAACATTCAATTGCCAAAACATAGAAAATATTCCATTGATGTCAATAGAAAAATGGAAAATTAATATGAGATAAAATATTTAAGTTGTGTATATTACTTAGTTTTTTTTATTTGATTACTTTATTATTTTTCATTCCTTAAAGTCATCATCGCATCTCTGCTCAGGCAGTAGTAGCCAGACAGCCATAAAACGTTATCTTTGTGCTCCCCATACTGTACTGTTTTAAGTCATCCTATTTAGCTAGGCTAGCCTTTAGAGCTGCAGAGCTGTCTGACAATCGTTTTACTAGTTCTTTAAAGTAGATAAGGCATACTTTCACGAACTGTCTCAATCATTCACTCTTGTTGTGTTGTGTACATTCCTTTCTCATGCGGTCTGTGTGTGTCTAACTTAGCAGTTGTAAAAGTGTATCCATCTATACGAGCCGGAAAGAACAGGCTCAATGGATTGTCATTGTAGTCATTTACCACATATCTGCGCTGAACTAGGTTCAATATTTGCTTAATGAAAACTACAAACTCCCTTCAGCCCAGCGTCCCACATAGTTCTTGACTTGATTCCTCTCAAGAATGATTTGATTTCCTTCTAGAGAAACGGCACATTGGGCTCACAAAAAAAACGACATGGAATTCAAGTAATTCATCCGACATCGTCAATTAGTTATTTTTTTTAGGATATAAAACAACTAACGTTTCGGTTAATCGCTCAGCACTATTCAGACTCTGAGCTGTTCTGGCTGTGCTGGACAAAGGCAGGAAGGGAGTCAGTCTGAAAGGACTATTTGCTAGCGTTGCATAACTGACCATGTTCTCATGGCCGTAGAGGAGTTACTGGTGGGAGGCCAGGTCTTCGAAGAACGACCCCATCGGCTCCAGCCCAGTCACATCATATACACTGCCTTTCCATTTCCACATTGATGTCATGCCTATTGTACCACCAACTGAGCCCGGTGCTGTTTCACTTACCGCACGGAAGAAAGCTAATTTGCCAATGGAAAATGAGCTGGTACTGGAAAGAATCTGATGAAAGACGAGAGAATACTAGGATATTACCGTCACTTCTCCGTTGCATTTCACTTAAGATGTATATATCTTTCCTCTGTTCATTTCCTTTGAGAAAAAGCAGATCTAATGCTATTACCGAAAGTCACAGAATAGTCAACTGGTCAGAACATTAGCAGGTGTATAACCACACACTGATCTGTACTACCAGTCTGGTATGTGAGGCTGCTGGAGCTTACTCACACACACCAGGCGAAGTGGTTGATCCATATCAGTGGCAGTGAAAACTGTGTAATGGCGCTCAAACCCGTGTGATGATGACACACACACACACACACACACACACACACACACACACACACACACACACACAGTGTGCCCAATAAAGACGCTCAGTGACTCGGTTCAGGGAAACACGGGGCTGTGACACTGGCAAGGCACTCAAGATCACGTCTTGTTATTTGGGATTGGACTGGAGCCTAAGTCCTTGGATTCCTTCACAGTACCAGCACTGACTCTTAAAACCAATTTGACCCCAACAAGTATACACGCTCTTTACCTTTTTGCTTCGGTGGTTACTGGTCACCAATGCATGAGGGGGAAGGATGGATGGATGGAGGGAGGAAGGGAAGAGGGAGGAAGCCCGTGCTTCCTCTGAGGGAGAAGGGTTGCAGCCAGCCGGAGTTACTCACCCGAAGGTCCCTCCCACCCCCTCTGTGCCCCAGCCTCCATAGGGTAGTGCTACCTCTCCATGCAACTCCCCTATGCAAAAAAACCCTCTATGCAATTTGCATTGACATGGCCATGGATCATGGATCTTTCCTCTGGACACACTTATCGTTTCATGGATGTGTTTGAAATTGAATGTGTGTGGTTGTTTACATAGCCAAGTAGTGAATGTTTGGTTTGTGTGAGTTTGTCTTGTCTACTGGCCTCTTTGTTTGTGTGCATTCCTGTCGATGCTAAAAATGTGAGGAATTGTGAATATTGGACCCCAAGGGTCAAGCGCAAACACAGGGTTTTGAAAATAATTAACTGGTTGTTTGGTTAATAATAATAATAATAATAACAACGTCTATAAGAATGCAGTCGGTGAGGAATAATGTTCTAGACACAGTACAGTAAGTGCAGAGGAAATCTAGGCTAAATCATAATACCGTTGAAGTGTTTTGTTCGCTAGGACAATTTTGAAATGAGCAAACTGACAGTGTGGAAAGGGGACGAGCCCACATTTAGGCCAGCAGTACAGATGGAGAGCCCAATAATTAATGCTGCTATTATTAGGCTTCCATATGGCAGCGCTGGGCTGCACTAGCTACAATGTGCTAACTAACAGGGCAGCCAAAAATAATGGCACACCCATTGTGCCCACAGAGCAGTTTTGGAATTCAGCAAATTATATTTAATGGGTTTTCTCCAGTTTCGATAAAGTAACATTTTACATGGTCATTCATCAGACATGTTTACAGTGAATGTGACTCACAAGTGACAATGCAATATAGGCCTGCTACATTATCTGTTAGTAGCCTTTGTGTGACCCTTGCAGGAATTGAACCCACAACCTTGTGTTTTTTGCCATAGTCAGCAGTATGACCAATCTACTAAGTAGTACTGAGCCATTTGGACCAGCATTGCTTGGCCATTTCTCTCTTTCTTGTATTGGCCAAACCTGAGTTGTGTGAGTGATAACACTTGGCCTCAGAGACAAAAGCTAAGTCATGGTTTGGAACCAGAGGGTCAGGGTCAAAGTGTGATTGAGTCAGTGTCCCAAGTCATGTGATGAGGGCATTTGTGTGAGGAGGACTAATGGTTTTAGACACTTTGTTCTACAGTTATCAATTGAGTTACAGCTCACCTCCAAGATAAAAGGCAACAAGCCTGGGCCGATGCCTACCCAGTACCCACCAATCACTGAACAAAAGTTTATTTTTCTTGGCAGAACCCTATGTTATACATTGCCTATATGTGCATCTCTCTGTCTTCACACTACTTAAATGCTTTCAAAGTTGACGATGACCCTGTTGATGTAATGTGACTGCATTAAACTCTGTCTTGGCCTGGGGCAAGTAAAACAGTGTACAGGTACTCTCCTTTCTAGTCCCATGAATATGTACCTACCCTGCACCTGGACGTTGTTCTGAACCTTTTCTATTTCATCTCTCCCTCTCACAGAAAAGGACCTGAACACAAAATGTATTGTGGATATGGAAGGCAACCAGACCATCCTTCACCCAGGTGGTGGAAACCTGGGCAAGGGAGACTCCAGGTTGGTGTGTGTTTTTGTGTGTGCCCATGGGAATCAGTTTCAGCTGTTGAACGAGTTTGAGTCCAGTAAAGGGATTTGGAGAATGTCGCATGACTGTGTTTGCGTGTCGACAGTCTGTGTCACCTGCTGAGTGAACAATGATTTGGGGAGGGGGGGGGGGGGTCTATGTTTGTTTGTGTGGAGAGAGTGTGTGTCTCTGTATGTCGGTAGACAGCCCAGGCTGCCTGCTGCTCCTCTCCTCATCCTTCCGTGTGTTGGAGCATAACTCTCCTCCGACTGACTTCCTCTCTTTATCTCAACCCTTCCGTTGCCCCGACAATGCAGGGGGAGGTCACGGCGGGGTCAACGCCTTGCGATCATGGAACCCCATTACATTTGGAGAAGCTAGGGAGTGAGGAAAAAGAAAAGAAAGAAAAAAGCATGTTTGCTTTAGCATCTGTCGGCAGTAAAGATCCCCGGCTGACTTTTATGGGGGTAAACAAGGGAAGCGCTATCATTTCTCTCTTTCTCTGCCTCTTTTCTTCATTTCCCTTTATTTTCCTTCGGATGACAATGGTGTGAGCGTTGGTGGGTGGACCAGGTTTTAAACTTGGAGGAGAAAGATGGAGCTGGCTGCTGCCCTCACACTGCAGACACTTTAATGGTGGAGCTGGGTTCGTGTTGTGGGACCTGCTGCTGGGATGAAGAGATGAATGGAGTAGAGGCTCTCCTCGCTCACTCCCATAGAGCCTCTACAGACTCCCAGGGCCCCAGATGCCTCCAATGGCACGAGTTCACATGACTGCCCAGTGTTTTACCTAGTTTATCTTTGGTGGTGGGTGGGCGGGGGGGGCTCGGAATCCAGACAACATAATTTATTTTTTATATATATATATTTTTTGTACCCCTCTTTCTCCCCAATTTCGTGGTTTCCAATTGTCTCATCGCCTCAACTCCCGTACGGACTCGGGAGAGGCGAAGGTCAAGAGCCGTGGGTCCTCCGAAACACAACCCAACCAAGCCGCACTGCTTCTTGACACAATGCCCACTTAACCCAGCCGCACCAATGTGTCGGAGGAAACACTGTACACCTGGCGACCATGTCAGCCAGATCTTAACCCTTTGAAAAACAATTAAACGGAATTTGGGGAAAAACAAAACAGGTATTTTATAGGGCCTATAATATCCATCCACTCCCCTGTCTTTTTCCTGCGTGCCAGCGTGTGGAGGGCGGGACTGTGTTGCCTGTCTGACTGATCTCTCTATCTATCGAATGTGTGTGGGACTAGTGGGACGTTGAACTGCTAATGTTTTGTCTCTGCTCCCGTGTCTTGTTAAAGTTTAATGGAAGATTTCGGTTTGTTCTCCCTATGTGTTGTTTCCTCTAGCGATAGTTAGAATCAGGGATAGCCCTCTGTCGTGTCGATGCATGTTGGACCTTCTATGTTGGCTGATCTGATGTATCATGATTCATGAGTGGAAAATGATCATGTCAGATAGGGCCTGTCTAATGAATGTTCAATAGGCCTACAGTACATTGACACTCCCTGAATGTCCCTGGCTGGGACTGACTGTGCTCCACCTCCATTGAGACAAACTGGCCACGCTCAGACTGTACAAGGACTGCCTATCTAGCACTACCTTCAATAGATGAAGACCACCATACATGCACACTGGCCACACACACACACACACACACACACACACACACACACACACACACACACACACACACACTAGTGCTGTGACGGTCATGGAATTTTGGATGACTGTAATTGGCCAGCCAAATGACTGAGGTCTCTGTAATAACCATTTTGAAAAGCCCCCCCAAAATTATTCAAATATATACAGTGCATTCGGAAAGTAGTCAGACCCCTTTTTCCACATTTTGTTACGTTACAGCTTTATTCTAAAATGTGTTAATTAGTTTTTTCCTCATCAATCTAAACATAATACCCCATAACCTGACAGAGAGAACCTTCCCAAAGGACAACTATCTCTGCAGCACTCCACCAATCAGGGCTTTATGATAGTGGCCAGAAGGAAGCCATTCGTCAGTAAATAGCACATGACAGCCCGCTTCATCTTTGCTAAAAGGGACCTAAAGACTCTTAGAGCATGAGAAACAAGATTCTCTGGTCTGATGAAACCAAGATTGAACTCTTTGGCCTGAATGCCAAGCGGCACATCTGGAGGAAACCTGGCACCATCCCTACGGTGAAGCATGGTGGTGGTGGTAGCATCATGCTGTGGGGATGTTTTTCAGCGGCAGGGACTAGGAGACTAGTCAGGATTCAGGGAAAGATGAACGGAGCAAACTACAGTGAGATCATTGGTTAAAACCTGCTCCAGAGCGCTCAGGACCTCTGACTGGGGCGAAGGTTCACCTTCCAGAAGGACAATGACCCTAAGCACACAACCAAGACAATGCAGGAGTGGCTTTGGGACAAGTCTCTGAATGTCCTTGAGTGGCCCAGCCAGACCCTGGACTTGAACCCGATCATACATCTCTGGAGAGACCTGAAAATAGCTGTGCAGCGACGCTCCCCATCCAACCTGACAGCACTTGAGAAGATCTGCAGAGAGGAATGGGAGAAACTCCCCAAATAAAGGTGTGCCAAGGTTGTAGCGTCATACTCAAGGCTGTAATCCCTGCCAAAGGTGCTTCAACAAAGTACTGAGTAAAGGGTCTGAGTACTTATGTGAATGTAATTTCTGTGTTTTTATTTTGAGCAAATCTGCAAAAATTTATAAAAATCTGTTTTTTGCTTTGTCATTATGGGGTGTTGTGTGTAGATTTGAGGGGGTGGGGACAATTTTATCCATTTTAGAATAAGGCTGTAAAGTAACAATGTGGAAAAGTCAAGGGGTCTGAATACTTTCTGAATGCACTGTGTGTGTATGTGTATATACACTACCGTTCAAAAATTTGGGGTCACTTAGAAATGTCCTTGTTTTTGAAAGAAAAGCACTTTTTTTTGTTCATTTTTAAAATCATATAAAATTAATCAGAAATACAGTGTTGACATTGTTAATGTTGTACATGACTATTGTAGCTGGAAACGGCTAATTTAAAAACATAATTTAAAAAAAATGGAATATCTATTAATCTAATATCATTATCAGCAAACTTTGTTCCAATGGCACGTTGTTAGCTAATCCAAGTTCGTCATTTAAAAGGCTAATTGATCATTAGAAAACCCTTTTGCCATTATGTTAGCACAGCTGAAAACTGTTGTCCTGATTAAAGAAGCAATAAAACTGGCCTTTAGACTAGTTGACGTGCCATTGGAACACAGGAGTGATGGTTGCTGATAATGGGCCTCTGTACACCTATGTAGATATTCCATAAAAATTCAGCTGTTTCCAGCTACAATAGTCATTTACAACATTAACAATGTCAACACTGTATTTCTGATCAATTTGATGTTATTTTAATGGACAAAAAATGTGCTTTTCTTTCAAAAACAAGGACATTTCTAAGTGACCCCAAACGTGTGTGTGTGTGTGTTTTCTATGCATATTTTATATTTTCCTCCACTCCTGCCGGTATGTGCTGCCATAGAAATAGAATGAATAGAACGTCAATGATTGCATAATGGTGTGCATAGTGTACCTATAGGGGCAAAGCAGTAAAAGCAGGAAGTAAAACCACAATGTGTACCCATCAATATGTGCTGTGATTAGTTGATTCAACTCACCTGATTTAAAAAAAAATATATATTTTTGTTTTGTTTGCGCTTTGTCTGAGAAAAGCGCTTTACAAATTAAATGAGTTATTACAAAAAGTACATTCCAATGCATCAGTCACATCAGTTAACTAATTTGAATGAACGTTCTACATTACCATGGAAATTATTACATCACAATACCAGGCAGCCATTGTGAGTGTACCCATGAGTTTACAACTCAAATTGCCACAGTTAGAGGTTCCAAGCCCATTCTATTCATTGTTTGCTATGACACCTTGTTTGTTTCAGCAAGAGGCAACCAAATTTCATGACGTTGTTAACCCTTTGATGCGTACAAGGACACATTTGTGATCATTGTTGGGTGGTCCCTGCAGCGTATGATCACAAATGTGATTGGAACAGTAGCAACAGAACATATGATGCAACAAACGCATCTAAACATCATTGTTGTCTGAACTTTATTCCACAATTTCACCTTTTATTGTAAAAGATAAATGCGATCTTCATCATCCAAACAACACGGAACACATCCACAGCTAAACTCAATCCATAAACCAGTCTAAATAACAGGTTGCGCTGACAAAAACTAAACATAAGTTAGCGACATTGATTTGTTTACAATGTACCACATCTCTGGTGAGAAATCACATTTTATTGGTCACATACACGTGTTTAGCAGATGTTATTGCGGGTGTAGCGAAATGCTTGTGCTTCTAGTTCCGACAATGCAGCAATATCTAATGAGTAATATCAAACAATTTCACAACATATACCCAATACACACATCTAAGTGAGGAATGGAATTAAGAATATATAAATATATGGACGAGCAATGTCAGAGTGGCGTAGACAAAATACAATGGAATAGTATAGAATACAGTATATACATATGAGATGAGTAATGCCAGATATGTAAACATTATTACATTTACATTATTAAAGTGGCCAATGATTTCAAGTCTGTGCATATAGGCAGCAGCCTCTGTGATAGCAATGGCTATTTAACAGTCTGATGGCCTTGAGATAGAAGCTGTTTTTCAGGGTCTCTCAGTCCCAGCTTTGATGCACCTGTACTGACCTCGCCTTCTGGATCATAGCGGGGGGAACAGGCAGTGGCTCCGGTGGTTGTTGTCCTTGATGATCTTTTTGGCCTTCCTGTGACATCTGGTGCTGTAGGTCAAATCAAATAAATCAAACTTTATTTGTCACATGCGCTGAATACAACAAGTGTAGAGTTTACCGTGAAATGCTTACTTACAAGCCCTTAACCAACAGTGCAGTTCAAGAAGAAAATATTTACCAAGTAGACTGAAATAAAAAGTAACACAATAAGAATAACAATAACGAGGCTATATACAGGGGGCACCGGTACTGAGTCAGTGTGCGGGTGTACAGGCTAGTTGAGGTAATCTGTACATGTAGGTGGGGGTGAAGTGACTATGAATAGATAACAAACAAATAGCGAGTAGCAGCAGTGTAAAAAAGTGAGGGGGGGGGGTCAGTGTAAATTGTCCTGTGGCACTTTTATGAATTGTTGAACAGTCTTACGGCTTGGGGTTGGAAGCTGTTGAGGAGCCTTTTGGTCCTAGACTTGGCGCTCCGGTAACGCTTAAACAGTCTATAACTTGGGTGACTGGAGTCTCTGACAATTTTATGGGCTTTCCTCTGACACCGCCTATTATATAGGTCCTGGATGTAGTGGGCCGTTCGCACTACCCTCTGTAGCACCCTGTGCTTGCGAGCGGTGCAGTTGCCGTACCAGGCGGTGATACAGCCTGACGGGATGCTCTCAATTGTGCATCCTGTAAAAGTTTGAGGGTTTTCGGTGACAAGCCAAATTTCTTTAGCCTCCTGAGGTTGAAGAGGCGCTGTTGCACCACACTCCCAGAGCCTTCACCACCTCCCTGTAGGCTGTCTCGTTGTTGTTGGTAATCAAGCCTACTACTGTTGTGAAGTCTGCAAACTTGATGATTGAGTTGGAGGCGTGCTTGGCCACGCAGTCATGGGTGAACAGGGAGTACAGGAGGGGGCTGAGTGTTGAGGATCAGTGAAGTGGAGGTGTTTCCTATCTTCACCACCTGGGGGCAGTCCATCAGGAAGTCCAGTAATCAATTGCACAGGGCGGGGTTCAGACCCAGGGAAATTATGAGCTTGGAAGGTACTATGGTGTTGAATGCTGAGCTGCAGTCGATGAACAGCATTCTTACACAGGTATTCCTCTTGTCCAGAATGGATAGGGCAGTGTGATAGTGATTGCATCATCTGTGGACCTATTGGGTTGGTACGCAAATTGAAGTGGGTCGAGGGTGGCAGGTAAGGTAGAGGTCATAGGATCCTTAACTAGTCTCTCAAAGCACTTCATGATGACAGAGGTGAGTGCTACAGGGCGATGGTCATTTAGTTCAGTTACCTTTGCATTCTTGGGTACAGGAACAATGGTGGCCATCTTGAAGCATGTGGGGACAGCAGACTGGGATAGGGAGAGATTGAATATGTCCGTAAACACACCAGCCAGCTGGTCTGCGCATACTCTGAGGACGCAGCTAGGGTTGCCGTCTGGGCCAGCAGCCTTGCGAGGGTTAACACGTTTAAATGTGTTACTCACGTCTGCCACGGAGAAGGAGAGCCCACAGTCCTTGGTAGCGGGCCGCGTTGTTGGCACTGTGTTATCCTCAGAGGGCAAAGAAGGTATTTAGCTTGTCCGGAAGCAAGATGTCGGTGTCCGGGACCTGGCTAGTTTTCCTGTTGTAGTCCGTAGTTGTCTGTAGACCTTGCCACATAAGTCTCGTGTCTGAGCCGTTGAATCAACTTTGTCTTTATACTGACGTTTTGCCTGTTTGATTGGCTTGCGGAGGGAATGACTACTCTGTTTGTATTCTGCCGTATTCCTAGTCACCTTGCCATGTTTAAATGCGGTGGTTCTCACTTTCAGTTTTGTGCGAATGCTGACAACTATCCACGGTTTCTGGTTAGGGTAGGTTTTAATAGTCACAGTGGGTACAACATCTCCTATACACTTCCTGATAAAGGCAGTTACCGTTTCAGTATATTCGTCAATATTATTCCCGGAAGCTACCTGGAACATATCCAATCCGCGTGATCAAAACAATCTTGCATGGATTCCGATTGGTCAGACCAGCGTTAAATAATCCTTAGCACAGGTACTTCCTGTATGAGTTTCTGCCTATAGGAAGTGAGGAGCAAAATGGAGTCATGGTCAGATTTGCTGAAAGGAGGGCAGGGGAGGGCCTTGTATGCATCCCGGAAGTTGTAGTAACAGTGGTCTAGTGTTTTACAGCGCGAGTCGATATGCTGATAGAATTTAGCCATCCTTTTCTTAACATTTGCTTAAAATCTCCAGCTACAATAAATGCAACCTCCAGGATATATGGTTTCCAGTTTGCATAAAGTCCAGTGAAGTTCCTTGAGGGCTGTCGTGGTATTGGCTTGAGGGGGGATATACATGGCTGTGACTATAATCAAGAGAATGCTCTTGGGAGATAACACAGTCGGCATTTGATTTGAGGTATTCTAGGTTGGGTGAAAAAACATACAGGAACTCAAGTCCTTTTATCACAATTACACCAGGAGTTGTAAATTATGAAACATACACCCCCGCCCTTCTTCCCGGAGAGATGTTTATTCCTGTCGGCGCGACGAACTGAGAATCCAGATGGCTGGACTGACTCCGACAGTATATCCTGAGAGAGCCATGTTTCCATGAAACAAGAGTATGTTACAATCCCTGATGTCTCTCTGGAAAGAAACACTTGCCCTGATCTCGTTAACTTTGTTATCCAGGGACTGAACACTATCGAGTAATATACTCGGAAGCGGTGGGTGGTGTGCCCGCCTCGGACTAGAAGACCACTCTGATTCCCTCTTTTCCGCCGGCGTTGTTTTGGGTTGGCCTCTGGAATCAGTTCAATTGCCCTGGGTGGTGCGAACAAAGGATCCGCTTCGGGAAAGTATTTTTCCTGGTCGTAGTACTGGTGAGTTACCGCCACTCTGATATCCAATAGTTCTTCCCGGCTGTATGTAATAACACAATGTTCTGGGCTAACAATGTTAAGAAATAAAATAAAACAAAAAAAATACTGCAAAGTTTCCAAAGAACTAGAAGCGAGGCAGCCCTCTGTCGGCGCCATCTTAAATGTAATATTGTTTAGAAAAGAGATGCGTGTCAGCTAAGCAAACAGCAGCTGAATTCTTTGATGGCAGCCATGTTTGTTTGTTTGTTTGACTTGGCGAAAACTCCCTTATCCCAGAATGCCATTCACTATAAGACGCAAGTAATCAAAGTCAAAGATGGCTGCGCCAATATGAACTTAGCCACTTTTCAGCATATTACAAATCTTCTTCAATGTACTTTTTAGTATATACAAGAACAGGAGCACAAGACTTGACAAGTCATTTACTGTTTTTGACAAATCACAAAGCAAATAAAATGTTATCGCCTTACAGATCATCACACCAAATACAAACCTACTGCCAAGCCTAACCTTAGCGTGAAAGCTAGGCATGGATGAAACCGTTTGTGGAGGGGTTCATTTCATTTGTGGGAGGTTTTCAAGTCCATGTGGGGTAGAAATGGGGGAAGGTATCGTGGGGGGATATGATATAGGAAATATTACTATGATGGGGGATTAATGAATAAATGGGGCGCAAACACAGAAGTTAATACGCTAAATAAAAATAAATCCCTTGGAAAGGGGAATCTGAGCTGGCAAAAAATACTGGGAACTGGGAAATCTCCGACTTCAGTGCGTTCGAGCTCCGACTGGGAAAAGTAATTTTGAACGGTCATCCAACTTGGAATTCCAACTCGGGAACTCGGGCCTCTTTCTAGAGCGCCGACTTTCCAACCTGAAGATCACTGACGTCATGATTTGACCTAGTATTTTTCAGAGTTCACAGTTGTCTTGAAAGCACCATAAGTGCTTGAACTATACCTTGTTATAACATCTTTTGTCTGACATGACAACCAAAAAGCATTGTAGGACCAACAAACATGGCGCTACACATAGCCGGCAAATAGCTTTGCATTAGCTCATCATAATCAGTACAACCTTCAAAAAAGTATTTTACGCACGCGTCTATTACAATCAATTTGGGAGAAAAAGGGGTAAAAAGTACAAACATAAATGGTCTGCAACAGTGAAATGGTCTACTTATGTGAAACAGCCTATAGATAATTAGCAGGCAGTGTGCCTTGGTTTGAAGGCGGCGCGGGTTAACTGTCCTGTTGCGTAACAATCACATTTTAGAACAGTGAGTGCATTCTGACATTACGTGCATAAAAAAAACTCACGCTGGGGCAACCGTTAGAGATATTTGGAACTCACACGTGAAAATGGTTGAGAGTCCATGTTATGGCATAAACTGTTTATGACGATTATTTTATTTTCATGATGGTCTTCATCCATAGCCGTCGGTTATACGATAATTGTGCCAGCACTAACACACAGCAGCGAGGCCAGAGGACCTCTGATGGGAGGGTGACTGTTGATCCAATATGGCCGACCAGCTGCACACCGTGTCATAAATGACTCAGTGACAGTCAGGCTGCTGACGACGTGCTGGCACCACTGCTCTAGACTCATCTCTCCCTTTCTGTTCTGATAACAAGATTGGCTGGCTGTCTATTGTTGAACACCTGTCTGGGTGGATGGCTGGCTGGCTGGCTCACTCATATCCTGCCGGCATTGGAGTTTGCATTGTGTGTGTAGTTTGCATAGTGACGTAAGGTATTATTTGCGTAAGTGTCAGAGTTCAATGTTTACTCGTTCAGTCAGACCTTGGCTCAAACTCTTAAGATGTCATTCTTCTTATTATATTGACAAGTTGTTTATTGCACATGGGACTAACGTAGCTCTGCATGGAAAAATATCCAGAAGTATTTTTGGTGTTTTATTAGGATCCCTATTAGCTGTTGTGAAAGCAGCAGCTACTCTTCCTGGGGTCCAAACAAAACATGAAACATGACATAATACAGGACATTCCAAATCAAATCAAAGTTTATTTGTCACGTGCGCCGAATAGACCTTACAGTGAAATGCTTACTTACAGGCTCCAACCAATAGTGCAAAAAAGGTATTAGGTGAACAATGGGTAAGTAAAGAAATAAAACAACAGTAAAAAGACAGGCTATAGAGAGGCTATAAAAGTAGCGAGGCTACATACAGACACCGGTTAGTCAGGCTGATTGAGGTAGTATGTAGATGTGGTTAAAGTAACTATGCATATATGATGAACAGAGAGTAGCAATAGCGTAAAAGAGGGTGTGGCGGGACACAATGCAGATAGCCCGGTTAGCCAATGTGCGGGAGCACTGGTTGTTTGGCCCAATTGAGGTAGTATGTACATGAATGTATAGTTAAAGTGACTATGCATATATGATAAACAGAGAGTAGCAGCAGCTTAAAAAGAGGGGTTGGGGGGGCACACAATGCAAATAGTCCTGGTAACCATTTGGTTACCTGTTCAGAAGTCTTATGGCTTGGGGGTAAAAACTGTTGAGAAGCCTTTTTGTCCTAGACTTGGCACTCTGGTACCGCTTGCCATGCGGTACCAATTATGACTGGGGTGGCTGGGGTCTTTGACAGTTTTTAGGGTCTTCCTCTGACACCGCCTGGTGTAGAGGTCCTGGATGGCAGAAAGCTTAGCCCCAGTGATGTACTGGGCCGTACGCACTACCCTCTGTAGTGCCTTGCAGTCAGAGGCCGAGCAATTGCCGTACCAGGCAGTGATGCAACCAGTCAGGATGCTCTCGATGTTGCAGCTGTAGAACCTTTTGAGGATCTCAGGACCCAAGCCAAATCTTTTTAGTTTCCTGAGGGGGAATAGGCTTTGTCATGCCCTCTTCACGACTGTCTTGGTGTGTTTGGACCATTCTAGTTTGTTGTTGATGTGGACACCAAGGAACTTGAAGCTCTCAACCTGCTCCACTACAGCCCTGTCGATGAGAATTGGGGTGATGCTCGGTCCTCCTTTTCCTGTAGTCCACAATCATCTCCTTAGTCTTGGTTACATTGAGGGATAGGTTGTTATTCTGGCACCACCCGGCTAGGTCTCTGACCTCCTCCCTATAGGCTGTCTCGTTGTTGTCGGTGATCAGGCCTACCACTGTTGTGTTGTCTGCAAACTTAATGATGGTGTTGGAGTCGTGCCTGGCCATGCAGTCGTGGGTGAACAGGGAGTACAGGAGGGGACTGAGCACGCACCCTGAGGGGCTCCAGTGTTGAGGATCAGCGTGGCAGATGTGTTGCTACCTACCCTCTCCACCTGGGGGCGGCCCATCAGGAAGTCCAGGATCCAGTTGCAGAGGGAGGTGTTTAGTCCCAGGATCCTTAGCTTAGTGATGAGCTTTGAGGGTACTATGGTGTTGAACGCTGAGCTGTAGTCAATGAATAGCATTCTCACATAAGTGTTCCTTTTGTCCAGGTGGGAAAGGGCAGTGTGAAGTGCAATAGAGATTGCATCATCTGTGGATCTGTTTGGGCGGTATGCAAATTAATATACAAGGACAGAACTAATCAATTTTAAAAAAGGCTTACATATCAATACACAGTCAAGGTCAAATAGGGGAGAGGCGTTGTGCCGTGAGGTGTTGCTTTATCTGTTATCTGGCCTCATTGTGTTAGCCAACACAATGATGTCCCCGTATGGAGGCGTTGTTCACATAAGTCCTCTTTCTAATTGTATGTAGTCGGATTAATCTAAAAGCACAATTTTTGGAAATTATTGTAAACACAAACTCGCTTGCCCTCTCCTAAGTGGGTGAGCTTTAAAGTTGATGATCTCCTCAAAGGCCTAGTCCATTGACCCATGACCCCTGACCGCTGCTTGTTATTTACAGTAGTATTATGATCAGCCACCCAAGACAGGCGGGCCCCACTCTGTTGTTTGTCACGCATATTCATTCATTTAGAATGTGTCTGCTCTGCTGTAGGTGTGGGATTACTATTTAGGTCAATAGTACAGTACAGTCCCCTCAGCCCCCCTCCTGACTTCAGTCCCCATATAGCCCTCCTTAACCCTTCTCCCCGGTCCTCCATCCTTATCCCTATCTGATGCTTCCTCACCCTGCCCCCTGCCCTATCCTTTCTTTACCCCTCCCCAGTTAGACCGCTGCGCCACTCGGGAGCCTAAGGCACTGCATAGAGGCGTCACTAGAGGCGTCACTACAGACCCTGGTTCAATTCCAGGCTGTATCACAACCGGACATGATTGGGAGTCCCGTAGGTCGGCGCACAATTGGCCCAGCGTCGCCCGGGTTAGGGTTTGGCAGGGGTAGGCCGTCATTGTAAATAAGAATTTGTTCTTAACTGGCTTGCCTAGTTAAATAAAGGAGAATTTAAAAATACCCAATCCTCCTCCCCACTCCCTAGTGCTCCTCACCCTCCCCAGCCGTGTCCCCCCTAACCCTTACCTCTAGTAGGCTGTAGCACAGGCTAAACCTCGTCCCTCTCCATACTCACAGCACAGAAGGGGGAGCGAGCGGCCAGCGATGCGCATCCACGCGTAAACTCATTTTTTAAACGACGCTGATCGCAACAGAGAGAACCAGAGAACGAAAGAGAGAAGAGAGCAGTGTGCGCCGGGTCTCCTGACTGCCTCGCATTCTCCTCTCATTGGCCGGCATGCTGCGTCACGTGACACGGTGTGTGACTGGGGTGTGGGACAGTGACACTCGCAGCCCTCTGGGGTGCCAACCCCCCTCCCCCCCCAAACTTAGCGCTGGTTCCCAGCCCCTGATTTGCTGTGACATGTGTCAGTGTGCAGGATGTCAACTTCTCAGCGAGCTGGTTATGGCTGTGGGGAGGGAGGGTTCTATTCTCTGGCCTGTACCATGCAGAGTGGTTCAACACTCGTTGAGCTCTTGGAAGAAATTGGGCAAGAAAGACTCATAGTAGCAACGCATTGGGGAGGGTTGGTTAGATCGAGCTGTGCTGTGGTTTTTTACTGACTCACTGCACTATACAGTGTTTCACTGAACTCTTGGAAGAAATTGGGCGAGTGGAAATGCTGGGCTTGGCTGTGGGTTTTCTCTCACCTATGTGCACACGTGGCGTGTGTGTGTGTAAAATGAGGGTATACATGGTAACGGGACACGTATTCATACCGAACCGTTCGGTACGGGGACCTCGGTTCGGCTCCGCACTGTGAACCCGAATGAATGAAGATATAAATAGATATGTTAGTGTTGTTGTTGATGAGTAATCGTATGTTTTCATTGAAGAAAATACAAAGTCTTCTTGATTGTGCTCTCATAAGCCATTATATGACTCTTGATCATATATGGAATCAGGAATAGCAACACTGTGTTTTCTTTAATAAACAAAAATGAACTACAGTAACTGTTAGCATTTCATTTTCCCGCTGTACAGAAACCGAACCGTGATTCCAAAACCACTATACGTACCGAACCGTGTGTTTTGGTGAACCAATACACCCTTAATACAAGGCATGGCTCCTGGTCTGGAAGACATGAGACGAGTGTGAAATGCAAAGCTGGAGATGAAAAGAAGGGAGAGACCTGATGGAAAACACAGGAAGCATTTTTAAGAGACATGTTCAAAGCCTCCCCTACCTTCTTACACTCCAGTTAGGCCCAGTCCTAACTGCAGTGTAAATCACACAGTGATGTAGCTCTCTTTTTAAGGAGAATGCCATGAAAGTTCGAGTCACCTGGGAAACAGGCCTATGTCAAGTCAGTTGTTCTATGTAGCCTAGTGTCAGTCAAATGACGTGTCCCAATGCCTGCGGTCAGAGTTTTGGGTGTTTTTAATAAAGAGCTGAAAAGGTGCAGCGTAAGCATTTTCAATGGAAGAATGTTCATGGATTACGGGAAACGGGTGTCTTGTGTGTTTTCCTGCTGTTGTGTGTGTGTGTTTTTAGATTGTTGACAGACAATCGTTTGCTTTAATTATGTTTGTTTTTCCCTTTAGTGTGTGTGTGTGTGTGTTAGGTCTGGTACACTTACTGTATAACCGTGTAACTGACAGTTATGTATGAAGACTGTCATAACTATTAAAAAAAATACATATTTATTATTCTGACTTTTTTGGTGGAAAGAAAAGCTGACTGAAGACGGAACGGCCGGGCATTCGTGCGGGTGAGTCCGTTTCTGCTGTAACATGGACTCTGCAACGTGATGAATTTTAAAAATATATTTTTTTTATTTTTTTTTAACTTCTGGCTGAAACAAGTAATGTGTTGTAGCAAACGAGTTGGGTTGTCTAGGCAACGCCCCCCTCCCTGCAGCAGCAGCACATGCAGTCAGGAGCGGAGGAGAGGAAAATGTGTGTCTTTAAAAATTAAACAAACGGTTATTCAAACGGTTATTACTGTAACCACAGTCATTTGGCTGACCAATAACCGGCATTCAAAATTCCATGACTGTCAAAGCCCTAGGTGCGTGCGTGCGTGCGTCCAGCCTATGCCTTGTTTTTCCTGTAGTGCTCATCATATCTGGTTCCATCCGGCCTGGTCTGACAGGTGCCATGGAGGTATGGAGGGATGAGTGAAATAGAGGAGAAGAGATGGAGGTTGATGTTTTGAGCCTTCGGCGCTATGGAGGAGGAGAGAAGTGGCGGGATGAGGGGTAGATATGCAGGGGTCGCGTTAGAGTTGATTAATCAACATTTTCAAAACAGACCATCAAAAAGAATCTGCATTTTTAAACCATTTCACTCACGTTTTATATTGAAAGTCAAGTGTTTTCTTGCTTCAACAGAGTGATCAGGGACATGCAACTATAGTTATCCTTCACAGAAAATACATTGGTTCAACACATTCGGCAGAATATAGCTTCATTTTCATCAGATGACAACAGAAGTGCAACGCTATTTGGCGGGAAGCCACACAAGTAAATGAGCTTTTGCATGGCCATCATATTAATGTTTATCATAGAAATAATGTAGCCAGCTAGATTTTGGAACATTGCTGCGGGGACTTTCTTCCATTCAGCCGTTAGGTTAAGTGAAGTCGGGCAATAATGTTGGGCGATTTAGGCCTGGCTCGTAGTCAGCATTCCAATTCATCCCAAAGGTGTTCGATGGGGTTGAGGTCAGGGCTCTGTGCAGGCAAGTCAAGTTCTTCCACACTAATCTCGAGAGTATGTGGACACCCCTTAAAATTAGTGGATTCATCTATTTCAGCCACACCCGTTGCTGACCGGTGTATAAAATCGAGCACACAGCCATGCAATCTCCATAGACAAACATTGGCAGTAGAATGGCCTTACTGAAGAGCTCAGTGACTTTCAACGTGGCACTGTCATAGGATGCCACCTTTCCAACAAGTCAGTTTGTCAAATTTCTGCCCTGCTAGAGCTGCCCCGGTCAACTGTAAGTGCAGTTATTGTGAAGTGGAAAAATCGTCTGTCCTCGGTTGCAACACTCGCTACCGAGTTCCAAACTGCCTCTGAAATATTTTACCAAATAGGGTTATCTTCTGTATACCAACCCTACCTTGTCACAACACAACTGATTGGCTCAAATGCATTAAGGAAAGAAAATCCACAAATGAACTTTTAGTAAGGCACACCTGTTAATTGAAATGCATTCCAGGTGACTACCTCATGAAGCTGGTTGAGAGAATGCCAAGAGTGTGCAAAGCTGTCATCAAGGCAAAGGGAGGCTACTTTGAAGAATCTCAAATATAATATATATTTTGATTTATTTTTAACAATTTTTTGGTTACTAAATGATTCCATATGTGTTATGTCATAGTGTTGATGTCATTGCTATTATTCTACAATGTAGAAAATAGTAAAAATAAAGAAAATACGTAGCTGTGTCCAAACTTTTGACTGGTACTGTATATAGCTAGCTAGCTAGCTCTCTCCATCACTGTTGTTATTGACTGTGAAGCCAAAATGTTCCCAAACTGGAGATTTAAACAATGATTGAGTATCCTTCAATTCTGGTTTTATCGATCCCACCATTCGCCATCTACAGAGTTCCCGGCTGCACTTCACAAAAGGATCATTTAAAATCCGCCAGATAAGATGAGAATTTTTGACGGAATAGCCTACAATGTTTTTTCAGATCAGATTTACTCACGAGGCAATGGCATACAACGCAGTGTGGTGTAGCTTCCACTAGAACTATGCTAACCTGTTTGGCTTCAGTTGAGCAGAGCCTTTCAGATTTACTGTATTTAATCTCATAAACCTAATTAAGAAATGGCAACGCTGACTTTTTGACAGCCAGTAAAAAAAATGTTTTGTGGTGTATGGTGCAGCCTTTTAGATCGAATTGGGTAGTGAGAGATTCATGACACACTGTTGTGGTATGTTTTGTGGCTGTGGTGTGTGTGTAGCCTCTAGATTACTTTGGGGCTTTAGACGTGATATACAACTCTAGGCCCAAGGCCAGTCGTCCGAAGATTCTTCCGATAGTCCTATTACTACAGCTGTACAATCTAAACTATCACGTACTGGAATAAATCCTAGAGGATTACATTCAACTCCCATGTCTTCCACCCTGTGGCTGTCTCGTGGTATGTAGCCAGGCCTATATAAACCATGCTCTGTGTGTGTGTGCAATGTTGTGTGTTGGGGAATGCCAGCCCAGCAGCTGCTGTGAAAGCAAAGCCCCATCCCAAATTGAGGATAAAAAAAACACTGACAGTTTTACAGTGACACTGTGACAGGAGGAAATCTATTGGCCTGAATGACAGGAAACAAAGCACTGCACAGGAGAGTAAAGAGGATTCCCCCCTGCCTCCAGAAGTCGATGCCTGGCTTCATTTACACCAGTCCAGTGCTTGGGTTAATTGGGGCATGAATTGAACTTAACAGCCCGGCCAATAAACTCCCACACATTGATTTGAACTATAGCTCAAAACTGAGTTAACTTCTTACGGTTGAGATCCCGTTAACGGGATCGACTTGACAACAGCCAGTGAAAGTGCAGGACGCCAAATTCAAACAACAGAAATCTCAATTAAAATTCCTCAAACATACAACTATTTTACACAATTTTAAAGATAAACTTGTTAATTCCACCACAGTGTTCGATTTCAACGAAAGGACACTATCTGATTATGTTAGGTCAGTACCTAGTCACAGAAAAACACAGCCATTTTCCCAGCCATAGAGAGGAGTCACAAAATGCAGAAAGAGATAAAAATAATCACTAACCTTTGATCTTCATCAGATGACACTCATAGGACTTCATGTTACACACTATATGTATGTTTTGTTCGATAAAGTTCATATTTATATCCAAAAATATTAGTTTACATTGGCACGTTATGTTCAGTAATGTTTTGCCTCCAAAACATCCGGTGATTTTGCAGAGCCACATCAATTTACAGAAATACTCAGAATAAACATTGATAAAAGATACAAGTGTTTTACATGGAACTTTAGATTAACTTCTCCTTAATGCAACCGCTGTGTCAGATTTCAAAAAAACTTTACGGAAAAAGCACACCATGCAATAATCTGAGTACGGCGCTCAGACACAAAAACAAGCCATACAGGTACCCGCCATGTTGTGGAGTCAACAGATGTCAGAATAGCATTATAAATATTCACTTACCTTTGATGATCTTCATCAGAATGCACTCCCAGGAATCTCAGTTACACAAATGTTTGTTTTGTTCGATAACGTCCATAATTTATGTCCAAATACCTCCTTTTTGTTTGCGCGTTTAGTTCCAAAATCCAAATTCATGACGCGCAGGCCAGACAAAGTCAAAAAATTCCATTACAGTTCGTAGAAACATGTCAAACGATGTGTAGAATCAATCTTTAGGATGTTTTTAACATAAATCTTCAATAATGTTTCAACCGGAGAATTCCTAACTCTCACGGGGGCGCGCCTGAGTGAGCTCGTGGCACTTTGCCAGACCCCTGACTCAACCAGCTCTCATTGCCTCATCCTTCACAGTAGAAGCATCAAACAAGGTTCTAAAGACTGTTGACATCTAGTGGAAGCCTTAGGAAGTGCAATATGACCCCATAGACACTGTATATTGGATAGGCAAACCTACAAACCTTAGATCTCCCACTTCCTGGTTGGATTTATTCTCAGGTTTTTGCCTGCCATATGAGTTCTGTTATACTCAGACATCATTCAAACAGTTTTAGAAACTTCAGAGTGTTTTCTATCCAAATCTACTAATAATATGTATATCTTAGCTTCTGGGCCTGAGTAGCAGGCAGTTTACTCTGGGCACCTTATTCATCCAAGTTACTCAATACTCCCCCAGCCATAAGAAGTTAAATAAAAAAAAATACGTTGTAGTTTTTTCATTTTTTTCACATATCAAACAAACAAAAATTCCTAAACAAAACCTTCTGTCCATGCAAGTCATTTGTTTATTAGACAAAAATGCTGGTGTTAAATCCATCTATGATTATCACGAAGCATCACTTGTGTGTCCGAATTCTCATATTACTTTCTCTTTGGTCTTCCAACAACATGTGGGAATAGCCACTAACTGCTACGTGAATAGGCTTTATTCAGTAGCCTATATCCCCGATATAGCCCCATCTCCCCTAATCTGCATCAGATAGCCCCATCTCCCCTAATCTGCATCAGATGCGTTCATAAATGTGTTGCTACTCACTGAATGTTTCAGAGATATCAAGTTATGATGCTGTGTGCATTTCATAAAATGCTTGCAGTCAAACAACTAATAATACTGTGCGACTCCGTTTCTTTTTGTTTGGTCTGGACTGCGTTCTCACCTGTAGCGTACTGCACTACCGTACAAATTGACTCCACTCTTTTTGAGTGAACCACTGTATGTTGTTGTGTAGTGTGCTCCCAAGTGAGGAGTCCAAATGAACCGAATTAAGGGGTAAACACACCAGAGTTTAGAAAAAAAACGCTCCAAACCAATTCGGTGTGAAAGCCCACAAAGTGAGTGCATTGCCTTGATTCCTCGCTTCTCTCCTCGGCTCCCGTTGGAGGAGAAGGTCAGTGGAGAACGATCTCAATGGGTTTTGAGAAGGAGGCGAGGACGCAAGGAATCATGGAAATGCAATTGAGATTTTCCCTGTGAATGGTAGGTCTTTTGTGACACGACAATCCTCTGTTTTAGTCTCCCGAGTTTGATTGTAAGACATTTCTATTCTAAGAATTTTCTAGAACAGGATCAAGGAAGTTGGCTTGATCCATTTGCTTACAGTACCAGTCAAAAGTATGGACACATACACATTTTTTACTATTTTCTACATTGTAGAATAATAGTGAAGACATCAAAACTATTAAATAACACATATAGAATCATGTAGTAACCAAAAAAGTGTAAAACAAATCAAAATACATTTTAGATTCTTCAAAGTAGCCACCCTTTCTTTGCCTTGAGGACAGCTTTGCACACTCTTGGCATTCTCTCAACCAGCTTCATGAGGTAGTCACCTGGAATGCATTTCAATTAACAGGTGTGCCTTGTTAAAAGTTAATTTGGGGAATTTCTTTCTTTAAAGCGTTTGAGCCAGTCAGTTGCGTTGTGACGAGGTGGGGTTGGTATACAGAAGATGGCCCTATTTGGTAAAAGACCAAGTCCATATTATGGCAAGAACAGCTCAAGTAAGCAAAGAGTAACGACAGTCCATCATTACTTTAAGACATGAAGGTCAGTCAATATGGAACATTTCAAGCTCTATGATGAAGCTGGCCCTCATGAGGACGGCCACAGGAAAGGAAGGCCCAGAGTTAACTCTGCTGCAGAGGATAAGTTCATTAGAGTTACCAGCCACATAAATTGCAGCCCAAATAAATGCTTCACAGAGATCAAGTAACAGACACATCTCAACATCAACTGTTAAGAGGAGACTGTGTGAATCAGGCCTTCATGGTTGAATTGCTGCAAAGAATCCACTACAAAAGGACACCAATAAGAAGAACTTGCTTGGGACAAGAAACACGAGTAATGGACATTAGACCGGTGGAAATCAGTCCTTTGGTCTGATGAGTCCAAATTTATGATTTTTGGTTCCAACCTCCGTGTCTTTGAGACGCAGAGTAGATGAACGGATGATCTCCGCATGTGTGGGTTCCCACCGTGAAGAATGGAGGAGTGTGATGGTGTGGGGGTGCTTTGCTGGTGACACTGTCAGTGATTTATTTTTAATTCAAGGAACAATTAACCAGCATGGCTACCACAGCATTCTGCAGCGATAAGCCATCCCATCTGGTTTGCGATTAGTGGGACTATCATTTGTTTTTCAACAGGACAATGACCCAACACACCTCCAGGCTGTGTGATGGCTATTTGACCAAGAAGGAGAGTGATGGAGTGCTGCATCAGATGACCTGGCCTCCCCATCACCCGACCTCAACCCAATTGAGATGGTTTGGGATGAATTGGACCACAGAGTGAAGGAAAAGCAGCCAACAAGTGCTCAGCATATGTGGAAACTCCTTCAAGACTGTTGGAAAAGCATTCCAGGTGAAGCTGGTTGAGAGAATGCCAAGAGTGTCCTAAGCTGTCATCAAGGCAAAGGGTGGCTACTTTGAAGAATCAAAAATATATTTGAATTTCTTTAACACTTTTTTTGTTACTACATGATTCCATATGTGTTATTTCATAGTTTTGATGTCTTCACTATTATTCTACAATGTAGAAAATAGTAAAAATAAAGAAAAACCCTTGAATGAGTAGGTATGTCAAAACTTTTGACTGGTACTGTATGTCTAGCCTACCTGGTTGTCACAGCTCTGCCAATGGGAGTAAACAAACACACACAGCAACTTGGATGGAACCATTAACAATGATTTCCCAGCCCGTATCAGACAACCTTTTTTCCACCCCACATATCATCATCCATAAGGCCATAATGTTTTATGGGTGCAGGTGGTGTGTTTTGCTGGCATGCTGCTAAGCTGGCAGAGCAGATGTCCTCTACCCTCAGTACCCAGACTCGGGCAGGCTGAGACAACATGTCAGTCTGCTGCAACAGCTTGCTGGAGCCAGGCCTGGCTGGGAGGTGGGAATACCAGGGGATGAGATGAGCAAGCTAGTGGGGCGAGGGTAGATTGGTGGTGGAGTGGAGAGTGGTGGGGTGAGGGCTGGGAAGCAGCTGCCAAATACTTCCACTTTCCGACCATCCATCCATCGCCTACGCCTTCCTCCCTCCCTCCTTGGCTATCAGAGTTAAGCCCAGGGTTGGAGCAAAAACCTACTCAAACAGGGTTTGCGAGCCCTGATACGGTCTCTTTATAGAATTCACCTGAACCTAGTACTGTCTAGTGTTTCCCCTACCTAACCATCCATATAGGCGTGGTAGTCCACCTTACTGTATAATGTTTTTTGGCTCTGGTCATGTGTTGTGGGTTGGTCTGATAAGAAAAGATCAGGGCATTGGGCTAGAGGGAGCAGTCACTGTGCTGGGACGAGGTCAAAGTAACTCTAGCTAGGCTACATTGTTTAGGAAGGGAGTTGGCAGGGCCAACGGGTGATGTGTGTGTTGAAGAAGTAGGACCCTATCAAATCTGCTTTGTGGAAAACGTGGACTGAATCACGGAATCTAGACATAAAAACAGAATTCAACAATATTCAAAAATGTATTGAACTTAATTGGAAATCAACCAAATGTATTGAACTTATTAGAAAATGCATACCTTTGCCCAAGTTATTCATAAGACATTAACAAAATGCATCAGTGATTTGTATTTTCCTTCAACTTTCTGAAACGGTATAGGAATGCCCCTGTCTGTGATGGTCCGTGCCTATGTCTACACTTTGTGGAGCCGTTAGCGATAATGCTAATGATAACCGTCTGCTGGTAGATGGAAGGGCTTTCCCAAAAACCTTCTAAATTAAATGTTAACTACAAAGTAGAGGTCGACTGATTTAATCGGCATGGCCGATTTCAAGTTTTCATAACAATCGTTAATCTGCATTTTTGGATGGCGATTACATTGCACTCCACGAGGAGACTGCGTGCAGGCTGACCACCTGTTACGCGAGTGCAGCAAGGAGCCACGGTAAGTTGCTAGCTAGCATTAAACGTATCTTATAAAAAACATACAATCTTAATATAATCACTAGTTAACTACACATGGTTGACAATGTCAATGACTACACATGGTTGACAATCTTTTAACTAGGGAAATTGTGTCACTTCTCTTGCGTTCTGTGCAAGCAGAGTCAGGGTGTATGGAGCAGTTTGGGCCACCTGGCTCGTTGCGAACTGTGTGAAGACCATTTCTTCCTAATAAAGACCGTAATTAATTTGCCAGAATTTTACATAATTATGACATAACATTGAAGGTTGTGCAATGTAACAGCAATATTTAGACTTAAGGATGCCACCCGTTTAGATAAATACGGAACAGTTCCGTATTTCACTGAAAGAATAAATGTCTTGTTTTCGAAATTATAGTTTCTGGATTTGACCATATTAATGACCTAAGGCTCATATGTCTGTGTGTATATTATAATTAAGTCTATCATTTGATATTTGATAGAGCAGTCTGACTGAGCTGCGTTTGCCAGCAGCTCTTCGCTGTGCTTCAAACATTGCGCTATTTATGACTTCAAGCCTATCAACTCCCGAGGTTAGGCTGGCAATACTATAGTGCCTATTTCCATAGTGAAAGGTATATGAAATACAAATGGTATAGAGAGAAATAGTCCTATGATTCCTATAATAACTACAACCTAAAACTTCTTAACTGGGAATATTGAAGACTCAAGTTAAAAGGAACCACCAGCTTTCATATGTTTTCATGTTCTGAGCAAGGAACTTAAACGTTAGCTTTTTTACATGGCACATATTGCACTTTTACTTTCTTCTCCAACAATGTTTTTGCATCATTTAAACCAAATTGAACATGTTTCATTATTTATTTGAGACTAAATTGATTTTATTGATGTATTATTATTAAGTTAAAATAAAAGTGTTCATTCAGTATTGTTGTAATTGTCATTATTACAAATATATATATAAAAATCGTCCAATTAATCAGTATCGGCTTTTTTTGGTCCTCCAATAATCGGTATCAGTATCGGCGTTGAAAAATCATAATCGGTTGACCTCTACTACAAAGTAGCCTATGCCTACCTGGCAGAATATTAGGATTATTTGCATCAATCCAGTGTCAATGTTTTTTAGCTAAGTGCAATCACATGTGCACTACAGAAATCAAATCAAATGTATTTATATAGCCCTTCTTGCTGATATCTCAAAGTGCTGTACAGAAACCCAGCCTAAAACCTCAAACGGCAAGCAATGCAGGTGTAGAAGCATGGTGGCTAGGAAAAACTCCCTAGAAAGGCCAAAACCTAGGAGGAAACCTAGAGAGGAAACCAGGCTATGAGGGGTGGCCAGTCCTCTTCTGGCTGTGCCGGGTGGAGATTATAACAGAACATTGCCAAGATGTTCAAATGTTCATAAATGACCAGCATGGTCAAAATAATAATCATCACAGTAGTTGTCGAGGGTGCAACAGGTCAGCACCTCAGGAGAAATGTCAGTTGGTTTTCATAGCCGATCATTTGAGAGTATCTCTACGCTCCTGCTGTCTCTAGAGAGTTGAAAACAGCAGGTCTGGGACAGGTAGCACGTCCGTGTGAACAGGTCAGGGTTCCATAGCCGCAGGCAGAACAGTTGAAACTGGAGCAGCAGACACGGCCAGGTGGACTGGGGACAGCAAGGAGTCATCATGCCAGGTAGTCCTGGCATGGTCCTAGGTTTCAATCCTCCGAGAGAGAGAAAGAAAGAATTAGAGAGAGCATACTTAAAATTCACACAGGACAACGGATAAGACAGGAGAATACTCCAAGATATACAGACTGATCCTAGCCCCCGACACAAACTACTGCAGGAAAATACTGTGAGGCTGAGACAGGAGGGGTCAGGAGACACTTTGGCCCCATCTGATGATACCCCCAGACAGGGCCAAACAGAGCAGGATATAACCCCACCCACTTTGCGCAAAGCACAGCCCCCACACCACTAGAGGGATATTTCAACACCAATCCTGAGACAAGGCCGAGTATAGCCCACAAAGATCTCCACCACGGCACAACCAAGGGGGGCGGCCAACCCAGACAGGAAGACCACGTCAGTGACTCAACCCACTCAAGTGACACACCCCTCCTAGGGCAGGCATGGAAGAGCACCAGTAAGCCAGTGACTCAGCCCTGTAATAGGGTTAGAGGCAAAGAATCCCAGTGGAGAGAGGGGAAACCGGCAGGCAGAGACAGCAAGGGCGGGTTTGTTTGCTCCAGTGCCTTTCCGTTCACCTTCACACTCCTGGGCCAGACTACACTCAATCATAGGACCTACTGAAGAGATAAGACAAAGGTTGAGATCGAGTCTTCATCTCTACAATGGGTAGGCAGACCATTCCATACAAATTGGTCTCTATAGGAGAAAGCCCTGCCTCCAGCTGTTTCTTAATTCTAGGGACAATTAGGAGGCCTGCGTATTTGGACCTGAGTATACGTTGGTATGCGGCAGGAAACAAATCGGCAAGATAGGTAGGAGCAGCCCAGTGTCAATGCTTTGTAGGTTAGCAGTAAAACCTTGAAATCAGCCCTTGCCTTAACAGGAAGCCAGTGTAGGGAGGCTAGCACTGGAGTAATATTAAATTTTTTGGGTTCTAGTCAGGATTCTAGCAGCCGTATTTAACTGAAGTTTATTTAGTGCTTTATCCGGGTATCCGGAAAGTAGAGCATTGCAGTAGTCTAACCTAGAAGTAACAAAAGCATGGCAACATTTTTCTGCATCATTTTTGGACAGAAAATGTCTGATTTTTGCAATGTTACATAGATGGAAAAAAGCTGTCCTTGAAACAGTCTTGATATGTTCGTCAAAAGAGAGATCAGGGTCCAGAGTAACGCCGAGGTCCTTCACAGTTTTATTTGAGACGACTGTACAACCATCAAGATTAATTGTCAGATTCAACAGAAGATCTTTGTTTTTTGGGACCTAGAACAACAAGCATTTCTGGTTTGTCCGAGTTTAAAAGTAGAACGTTTGTAGCCATCCTTATGTCTGAAACACAGGCTTCCAGCGAGGGCAATTTTGGGGCTTCACCATGTTTCATTGAAATGTACAGCTGTGTGTCATCCGCATAGCAGTGAAAGTTAACATTATGTTTTCGAATGACATCCCCAAGAGGTAAAATATATAGTGAAAACAAGTGGTCCTAAAACGGAACCTTGAGGAATACCGAAATATACAGTTGATTTGTCAGAGGACAAACCATCCACAGAGAGAAACGGATATCTTTCCGACAGATAAGATCTAAACCAGGCCAGAACTTGTCCGTGTAGACCAATTTGGGTTTCCAATGTCTCCAAAAGAATGTGGTGATCGACGGTATCAAAAGCAGCACTAAGGTCTAGGAGCACGAGGACAGATACAGAGCCTCGGTCTGACGCCATTAAAAGGTCATTTACCACCTTCACAAGTGCAGTCTCAGTGCTATGATGGGGTCTAAAACCAGACTGAAGCATTTCGTATACATTGTTTGTCTTCAGGAAGGCAGTGAGTTGCTGCGCAACAGCTTGTTCTAAAATTTGAGACGAATGGGAGATCCGATATAGGCCGATTAGTTTTTTTAGATTTTCTGGGTCAAGGTTTGACTTTTTCAAGAGAGGCTTTATTACTGCCACTTTTAGTGAGTTTGGTACACATCCGGTGGATAGAGAGCCGTTTATTATGTTCAACATAGGAGGGCCAAGCACAGGAAGCAGCTCTTTCAGTAGTTTAGTTGGAATAGGGTCCAGTATGCAGCTTGAAGGTTTAGAGGCCATGATTATTTTCATCATTGAGTCAAGAGATATAGTACTAAAACACTTGAGTGTCTCCCTTGATCGTAGGTCCTGGCAGAGTTGTGCAGACTCAGGACAACTGAGCTTTGGAGGAATACGCAGATTTAAAGAGGAGTCCGTAATTTGCTTTCTAATGATCATGATCTTTTCCTCAAAGATGTTCATGAATTTATTACTGCTGAATTGAAAGCCATCCTCTCTTGGGGAATGCTGCTTTTTAGTTAGCTTTGTGACAGTACCAAAAATAAATTTTGGATTGTTCTTATTTTCCTCAATTAAGTTGGAAAAGTAGGATCATCGAGCAGCAGTGAGGGCTCTTTGATACTGCACGGTACTGTCTTTCCAAGCTAGTCGGAAGACTTCCAGTTTGGTGTGGCGCCATTTCCGTTCCAATTTTCTGGAAGCTTGCTTCAGAGCTGGGGTATTTTCTGTATACCAGGGAGCTAGTTTCTTATGACAGATGTTTTTTGTTTTTAGGGGTGTGACTGTATCTAAGGTATTACGCAAGGTTAAATTGAGTTCCTCGGTTAGGTGGTTAACTGATTTTTGTCCTCTGATGCCTTGGGTAGGCAGAGGGAGTCTGGAAGGGCATCAAGGAATCTTCGGGTTGTCTGAGAATTTATAGCACGACTTTTGATGATCCTTGGTTGGGGTCTGAGCAGATTATTTGTTGCGATTGCAAACATAATAAAAAGGTGGTCCGATTATGAGTGAGTCCAGAATTATGAGGAAATACATTAAGATCCACAACATTTATTCCATGGGACAAAACTAGGTCCAGAGTATGACTGTGACAGTGAGTAGGTCCGGAGACATGTTGGACAAAACCCACTGAGTCGATGATGGCTCCGAAAGCCTTTTGGAGTGGGTATGTGGACTTTTCCATGTGAATATTAAAGTCACCAAAAATTAGAATATTATCTGCTATGACTACAAGGTCCGATAGGAATTCAGGGAACTCAGTGAGGAACGCTGTATATGACCCAGGAGGCCTGTAAACAGTATCTATAAAAAGTGATTGAGTAGGCTGCATAGATTTCATGACTAGAAGCTCAAAAGACGACAACGTCGGGTTTTTTTGTAAATTGAAATTTGCTTTTGTAAATGTTAGCAACACCTCCACCTTTGCGGGATGCGCGGGGGATATGGTCACTAGTGTAACCAGGAGGTGAGGCCTCATTTAACACAGTAAATTCATCAAGCTTAAGCCATGTTTCAGTCAGGCCAATCACATCAAGATTATGATCAGTGATTAGTTCATTGACTATAACTGCCTTGGAAGTGAGGGATCTAACATTAAGTAGCCCTATTTTGAGATGTGAGATCACAATCTCTTTCAATAATGGCAGGAATGGAGGGGGTCTTTATTCTAGTGAGAGTGCTAAGGCGAACACCGCCATGTTTAGTTTTGCCCAACCTAGGTCGAGGCACAGATCCGTACGGTCTCAATGGGGATAGCTGAGCTGACTACACTGACTGTGCTAGTGGCAGACTCCACTAAGCTGGCAGGCTGGCTAACAGCCTGCTGCCTGGCCTGCACCCTGTTTCGTTGTGGAGCTAGGGGAGTTAGAGCCCTGTCTATGTTCGTAGATAAGATGAGAGCACCCCTCCAGCTAGGATGGGGTCCGTCACTCCTCAACAGGCCAAGCTTGGTCCTGTTTGTGGGTGAGTCCCAGAAAGAGGACCAATTATCTACAAATTCTATCTTTTGGGAGGGGCAGAAAACAGTTTTCAACCAGCGAATGAGTTGTGAGAATCAGCTATAGAGCTCATAACTGGGAGGGGGCCAGAGACCATTACTCGATGCCGACACATCTTTCTAGCTGATTTACACGCTGAAGCTATGTTGCGCTTGGTGACCTCTGACTGTTTCATCCTAACATCGTTGGTGCCGATGTGGATAACAATATCCCTATACTCTCTACACTCGCCAGTTTTAGCTTTAGCCCACCATCTTCAGACTTAGCCTTAACGTCGGTAGCCCTAGCCCCCTGGTAACAGTGTATGATCTGCTTGATTGGTTCGTTTTAAGTCTTAATACAGCGTGGTAATGGAGTCGCAAGAGCTAGGGTTTTTATATTTGTTCATGAGCTATATGGGACTGGGCTTCGGGGCGTCTCCCCCGTAACGTGGTAGGAAAGTATCGGACAGAGAAGCTCGGCGCTCGTGACTCCGACTCCCTGCTTTAATGGGGAGAGGAACCGCGTTTGGAAAGTTTCTGTCGGCTTGAAGGAGCGATCACCGGTGAGCATTCCTACACATTTCCCTCCAGAGCTAGAGAAGGTTGTCCGGCTGCGGGGACCGTGCGAGGGGATTATACTACACTGCTCAAAAAAATAAAGGAACACTTTAAACAACACAATGTACTCCAAGTCAATCACACTTCTGTGAAATCAAACTGTCCACTTAGGAAGCAACACTGATTGACAATAAATTTCACATGCTGTGTGCAAATGGAATAGACAAAAGGTGGAATTATAGGCAATTAGCAAGACACCCCCAATAAAGGAGTGATTCTGCAGGTGGTGACCACAGACCACTTCTCAGTTCCTATGCTTCCTGGCTGATGTTTTGGTCACTTTTGAATGCTGGCGGTGCTTTCACTCTAGTGGTAGCATGAGAAGAGTAACACCCACACAAGTGGCTCAGGTAGTGCAGCTCATCCAGGGATGGCACATCAATGCGAGCTGTGGCAAAAAGGTTTGCTGTTGTCTGTCAGCGTAGTGGTCCAGAGCATGGAGGCGCTACCAGGAGACAGGCCAGTACATCAGGAAGACGTGGAGGAGGCCGTAGCAGGGCAACAACCAGCAGCAGGACCGCTACCTCCACCTTTGTGCAAGGAGGAGCACGTGCCAGAGCCCTGCAAATGACCTCCAGTCAGCAAATTATGGTGGAAAATAAGTATTTGTATATATTTTTTCAATTCTTCAATTTTCCCCAGACCTCAAAAGTGGTCCCTGATGTCGTTTAGGTTGTTGTGGACTTAGAACTACGGCTGGGCGTATCCAGATTGTTATCCCTTCATACCGACCTTGTGCTCACCAGGTTATTCTGTAAACCCCACTAACCTGAAGGTTAGCAATGCTAACAATTGCATATGTAAAATTTCAATAGAGAATCCTAACAAAATTCGTATATTTTAATTTATTTCACCTTTATTTAACCAGGTAGGCTAGTTGAGAACAAGTTCTCATTTACAACTGCGACCTGGCCAAGATAAAGCAAAAGCAGTTCGATACATACAACAACAGAGTTACAGATGGAATAAACAAACATACAGTCAATAATTACAGTAGAAAAAAGTCTATATACAGTGGTGTGCAAAGGAGGCAATAAATAGGCCATGTGGCGAAGTAATTACAACATAGCAATTAACACAGGGAATGGTAGATGTGGCAGAAGATGAATGTGCAAGTAGAATATGGGGTGCAAAGGAGCAAGAATAAATATAAATACAGTATGGGATGAGGTATAGATGGGCTGTTTACAGATGGGCGAGTGATCTGTGGAGCTGCTTGGCAGCTGGTGTTTAAAGCTAGTGAGGGAGATATGAGTATCCAGCTTCAGTGATTTTTGCAGTTCGTTCCAGTAATTGGCAGCAGAGAACTGGAAGAAAGGCGGCCAAAGGAAGAATTGGCTTTGGGGGTGACCAGTGAGATATACCTGCTGGAGCGCGTGCTACGGGTGGGTGCGTATGGTGACCAGTGAGCTAAGATAAGGCGGGGCTTTACCTAGCAGAGACTTGTAGATGACCTGGAGCCAGTGGGTTTGGCGACGAGTATGAGCGAGGGCCAGTGGTTGTCGCAGTGGTGGGTAGTATATGGGGCTTTGGTGACAAAACGGATGGCACTGTGATAGACTGCATCCAATTTGTTGAGTAGAGTGTTGGAGGCTATTTTGTAAATGAACATCGCCGAAGTCGAGGATCGGTAGGATGGTCAGTTTTACGAGGGTATGTTTGGCAGCATGAGTGAAGGATGCTTTGTTGCGAAATAGGGAGCCGATTCTAGATTTCATTTTGGATTGGAGATGCTTAATGTGAGTTTGGAAGGGAAGTTTACAGTCTAACCAGACACCTAGGTATTTGTAGTTGTCCACATATTCTAAGTCAGAACCGTCCAGGTAGTGATGCTGGAAGGCGGGCAGGTGCGGGCAGCGATCGGTTGAAGAGCATGCATTTAAATTGTATGAATTTTTCTTATAGTTTGAATGGAAAATTCAACATTAACATATGTGTCTATTTGTCACATCCTAGTCAGCATAGCTTCTGATAGATGCACTGGTCTTGATCCTGAACTCTGATTGGCTATGCTGGCCCAGTCACTAAAGCATGATTGGCTATCCTGGTCCCATCCTGGAGGTCCATGTCCACCACCCCAGCACTGTCTACTCCTGTGCCTGTGAGATGGAGGCCCACCCCCCTGACATGTTAACTACTACCCCAGGGGCTCTCTAATCCTCCTGCAGTTTCTGGAGATGTGACGCTCACAACACACCCTACAACACATGCACTCTGCCTGTGGCGCTGTTGTTATACAGTTGAGCTGATCCCTCACGACAAGCCCAGCCCCAGGTCACTGTGCTTATTCTATCTCTCGCTCTGTCTTTGTGCTAGCCAGCCCTCTGTTGTCACTAACATTGCCACATACAGTGGGGAAAACAAGTATTTGATACACGCAATTTTGCAGGTTTTCCTACTTACAAAGCATGTAGAGGTCTGTCTTTTTATCTTAGGTACACTTCAACTGTGAGAGAGGAATCTAAAACAAAAATCCAGAAATCACATTGTATGATTTTTAAGTATTAATTTGCATTTTATTGCATGACATAAGTATTTGATCACCTACCAACCAGTAAGAATTCCGGCTCTACAGACCTGTTAGTTTTCTTTGAGAAGCCTCCTGTTCTCACTCATTACCTGTATTAACTCCACCTGTTTGAACTCGTTACCTGTATAAAGACACCTGTCCACACACTCAATCAAACAGACTCCAACCTTCCAATGGCCAAGACCAGAGAGCTGTGTAAGGACATCAGGGATAAAATTGTAGACCTGCACAAGGCTGGGATGGGCTACAGGACAATAGAAAAAACAGCTTGTGAGAAGGCAACAACTGTTGGCGCAATTATTAGAAAATGGAAGACGTTCAAGATGACGGTCAATCACCCTCGGTCTGGGGCTCCATGCAAGATCTCACCTCGTGGGCATCAATGATCATGAAGAAGGTGAGGGATCAGCCCAGAACTAACGGCAGGACCTGGTCAATGACCTGAAGAGAGCTGGGACACAATCTCAAAGAAAACCATAGTAACACACCACGCCGTCATGGATTAAAATCCTGCAGTGCACGCAGGTCCCTGCTCAAGCAGTGCATGTCCAGGCCCGTCTGAAGTTTGCCAATGACCATCTGGATGATCCAGAGGAGGAATGGGAGAAGGTCATGTGGTCTGATGAGACAAAATAGAGCTTTTTGGTCTAAACTCCACTCGCCGTGTTTGGAGGAAGAAGAAGGATGAGTACAACCCAAAGACACACCAACCGTGAAGCATGAGAGGTAGAGACATCATTCTTTGGGGATGCTTTTCTGCAAAGGGACAGGACGACTGCACTGTATTGAGGGAAGGATGGATTTGGCATGTATCGCGAGTCTTGGCCAACAACCTCCTTCCCTCAGTAAGAGCATTGAAGATGGGTCGTGGCTGGTCTTCCAGCATGACAACGACCCGAAACACACAGCAGGGCAACTAAGGAGTGGCTCCGTAAGAAGCATTTCAAGGTCCTGGAGTGGCCTAGACAGTCCTCAGACCTGAACCCAATAGAAAATCTTTGGAGGGAGCTGAAAGTCCGTATTGCCCAGCGACAGCCCCGAAACCTGAAGGATCTGGAGAAGGTCTGTATGGAGGAGTGGGCCAAATCCCTGCTGCAGTGTGTGCAAACCTGGTCAAGAACTACAGGAAACGTATGAATTCTGTAATGGCAACAAAGGTTTCTGTACCAAATATTAAGTTCTGCTTTTCTGATGTATCAAATACTTATGTCATGCAATAAAATGCAAATTAAATACTTAAAAATTATACAATGTGATTTTCTGGATTTTTGTTTTAGATTCTGTCTCTCACAGTTGAAGTGTACCTATGATAAAAATGACAGACCTCTACATGCTTTGTAAGTAGGAAAACCTGCAAAATCGGCGGTGTATCAAATACTTGTTCTCCCCACTGTATGCTCCAGTGTGTGTGTGTGTGTGTGTGTGTGTGACTCCCATGTCATGATGTGTGCTCTCGCACATGGTGATTTTTCAGATATGAACTGTGTGTGTACAGTTGCTGTGTAATCTATTATTAAACTGATTTACTAATGGACAACCAGTGTGTGGGACCTTCAAAGGACACACAAAATGTCTGAAAGAGTGTGTGTGCAAATACGTGTGTCATGCATGCTCTCTGATGGGAGCGGAGCCAGTGTGTTTGTGTAAGAGAGTAACATCCCCAGCATTTTGTGAATGCAGTGTAGAAACTGAGTGTCTCCTTGTCTTTCTCCCACGGCCTGTGTGTTGGAGTGTAATGTTTATATAGGTCATTGTGTTCATGCAGTGCTGTGTAAAGCTTCTGCTCAGCCACAGGGTAGATAAGGGAGTCCTTAAATGCATATTTACCCTGCTGCTCGGCTCGACTCTCCCTCTCTTGTCATTATGTGAATCTCCCCTTCTCTCTCTCCCCCCCTTTCCTCTCCTCTGCCATTGAGTGATGCTCTCTCTGTTTGTGTTCAGGTCCACTGAACAAAGTCCAACTGATGACATGGACCAAGAGAGGGGCTTTGTGTCCTATAGACCCTCCCTCTCTCACTCTCTCTGTTTTGCTCGCATAGGGAGCCGGGAGCCAGGACCCCACCCCCTCCCCCATGATATAGCCTAGGGGGTTGGAAACAGTAATGAAACATTGTCATAAACAAGGGTTTATCAACTCCAGGCCTCGGCAGCCACAGGATTGAACATTTTAGAGGGAGAGCGAGAGTGTGAAAGACTGAGAGAAGGGGAGAGGGAGCAGGAAGAGTGGAAGCTAGCGTGCATTCCTGTGAATAGGTTCATGTTAGCTTTATTACCCATGCATCCTGTCTCAGACAAACAGCAAAACAACGCTAATATGAATACTAACCACTGTATCCTCCATTATCTGTAGCTCATCATTGAGATAGACCAGCAGTCTTTCTTTTCTTGACTTATCTAGTGATGATCACATCACTGATAGTAGGATGTATTCTGAATACACATCATTATACTCAAACTATGCTTCTTAAGATCACAAAGTGGGCCTCTTAAAATGAGCAGGGTTATTGACGGAGAATAATCTCAAAGCCCTCACCAAACTGTGTGTACCCTTAACGCAGTGCCAGAAGAATTTGTTTTTGGACCCGTCTCAGAAAATCCTGTTACAGTGTGTGATTGTCCGTCTCGGTGTACACTACAGTACATCAGGGCCAGTGTCCACAAAGTACCTCAGAGTAGGAGTGCTGATATAGGATCAGGTTTTCTGTTTGGATCATAATTAATAATAATATATGGACATGGAGGACCTGATCCTAGATCAGCACTCCTACTCATACTCTTTGTGAATACGGGTCCAGTATGTCCTGGTGTTTGTTTACATGGTGTCTGAGACATGATGCTTTAGTCTAAATGTCCCCCTTTTCTTTCTTTCTTTCTCTCCCTCTACCCATGTGGCCATCCTGTGACCTCGTGTGAACTTCATCAGGAATCAGACCAAGGTAAGTCCAGTACTGTGACTGGCTGCTATTACTATTGATTGTGTTAATGTTTGGTTGGCAATGCTGTTAATGTCTCTGTGTTTACATTCTAGCAACTCTGTATTCATGTGTTTTATAAAGCAATCATTGTACTTTTATGTTGACATGTACACACACTGTTCATTTGTATGGCATGTTTATCATTGCCAGTGCTCAACAAGAAACACCCAACGGGCAAAACTGGTTGAAATGACACCGTAACAATGCCATTTCAACTGATCATCCCCATATGTTTTGCCCGCTAAATAACAGCTGTTTTAAATCCGTTCTAAACTGTTTTGTTTCATTCTATGTCTCGTCCCTCAGACCTTTGCCTACGACTACTGTTTCTGGTCCATGGACGAGTCGGAAAAGGACAAGTTTGCGGGTCAGTTTTCATTTCCCTCACGTTAACCTCTCCTCACTTCCCTTCCTTCCCTCTTCTTCCTCCACCTCGTGTATCTACAGGTGTCCCTGTGAGCACAAGATGTTTAATAAAGGACGTCGAAACAGTGTATTTTTGGTAGAAAAAAACATTGAAACTGTCTTTTCAACGTCTTTTGCTTAAATGGGATAGGTCTGTTCGGGTGTTTTTTTTTGGTGTTTTTTCAAACATTTGTCTCTACAGTAGTGACTAAGGAATTAGGATCCCACCTGAATTCTCTGTTGTTTACTCGCTTGGATGAATCTGTAGGTGATTGTTTCTCGCACTGTTCATGGCTACGGTCTGAAGGTCCTATTTTAAATTAACCTGCAAAGCTTGTAGCTTATTTTGTAATCGTCTGTGTGCTCCAGATAATTTTCTAAATCACCCCTAAAGGGATCAATGAAGTCCTTTTGTACTGTTTTATATTGTATAATAATGTGTGGTGTTGTAACATTGCCTGGTGGTTGTCTCCAGGTCAGGACGTGGTGTTCCAGTGCCTTGGGGAGAGTCTTTTGCACAACGCCTTCCAAGGCTACAATGCCTGCATCTTCGCCTATGGACAGACGGGTATGTTATTACATTATGGGAGAATCTGAATTGCATTTCTTTTATTCCTCTCCTCCTTCTCCAAACTCATTGGATGAGGTCAGAAGGTCACCATCTCATCCAATGGGTGAGGAGAATTACACGAGGAATCAAGCAAATGCAATTGAATTTTTCCCTATGACATATGCTATGATACTACTGGCTGTTCTGATTAGCATGTAACAGATCCTTAGGGGTTAATCTGTCACCTCACTGCTATGCTCTCCCATTGGCTGTCTCCTCACATCCGTGCTCACCCATTGGCTGTATGTGTGTGTCCCTCCAGGTTCGGGGAAGTCGTACACAATGATGGGTTCGGTGGACTCTCCAGGTCTGATCCCGCGGCTGTGCAGCTCTCTGTTTGACCGGACCCTGCTGGAGCAGAGGGAGGGGGAAGGCTTCACCATAGAGGTCTCCTACATGGAGATATACAACGAGAAGGTCCGCGACCTCCTTGACCCCAAAGGGTACGACCTTTAACCTCCACATGACCTCTTGTTTTAGTTAATTGTTTGAATATACTACAGTTTGTCTGTGGCCCCATTTTCAAATAATACAAACACGCTTCCTCCCTTGATGTAGTCACTGATAACTCAATTGTTCCATGACATACTGGTGGTAGCTTTCGCCTATCCAGTACGTTTCCAAACATGCTTCGGAGCAGGGCCCCAATGGTTTTGCACACATTTGCACCTGTTTGTCTGCTCACAGTTTCTATGGCTCCCCGCTTGACCCCAAAGGTTATGACCCCGTCACCTCTGACCCCGGCTAAAACAATCAATAGAATAGCAGAGCTGCGTGCCACAGGAGTGGGAGGTCCGACATCTGACGGCCATATGGAGTCAGTCTGCCACATTATACAGATGCTGGAACTTGGCCTAATGATATACCACTTGTATTGATCTGGCTATTGCTGATTCTATTTGGAGAACTGTTGCTTCTACACAGAACGTAGGAGAGTGTATAGGGATACTTATTTTATTTACAAATAAATGAATACTTTTTCAAATTAATTTACAAATGAAAAATGATAGAAATGTATAAATGCATTCATTTATTTATATTATTTTTTAGATAGAGCATGGAAGCATGATGACTGTGGATTTCTTCCATAGTAAACCACATTCATATCTGTCATCCCCCCTCCCCTCCAGGAGCAGACAGGCTCTGAGAGTGAGGGAACACAAGGTGTTGGGGCCGTATGTGGACGGCCTGTCTCGTCTGGCTGTGGCCAGCTACAAGGTACACCACAATATCACTGCTGTACCACTACCACCACTAGTAACAATATATAAGTATTTATTTGTTTACTAATGAATTATTTATAGCATCTCCTTTCCTCTCTCTGTTCTCCATTCTTCCTTTCTCTCCTGCCTTCTTCCGTCCCCCGTTTGCTCTCTCTCTCTCTCTCTCTCTCTCTCTCTCTCTCTCTCTCTCTCTCTCTCTCTCTCTCTCGCTCTCTCTCGCTCTCTCTCGCTCTCTCGCTCTCTCTCTCTCTCTTCCCCCCTATAGGACATCGAGTCTCTGATGTCAGAGGGGAATAAGTCTCGTACGGTGGCCGCAACCAACATGAATGAGGAGAGCAGCAGATCTCACGCAGTCTTCAACATCATCCTCACACACACACTCAAAGACCTGCAGTCTGGGGTAAGACATGCTGACACACACGGAAAGACACACACACTGACATACACAAACATGGACACAGAGACACAAACCCTCCATCTGAGGGTTATGGGGGGATCCCTCCCCCCTTTGTTTTGGAGGTTAACCACCTCCCAGATAATTTTTATGTAGAAAGACTGGGAAGTCAAGTTCTTGTGACTTTTTAAAAGGACATTCTACTCCAAAATTAATTAAAATCAAATTACGCTGACACCATCTAAAATATAATTTTCACCTCCAGAAATTATTTTAACATACAGTGCATTCGGAAAGTATTCAGACTCCTTGACTTTTTCCACATTTTGTTACGTTACAGCCTTACTCTAATGTTGATTAAATTAAACATTTCTCAATCTACACACAACCCCATAATGACAAATATACATTTTTGCACATTTATATATAAAAAAAACTGATACCTTATTTACATAAGTATTCAGACCCTTTGCTATGAGACTCGAAATTGAGCTCAGGTGCGTCCTGTTTCCATTGACAATCCTTGATGTTTCTACAACTTGATTGGAGTCCACCTGTGCTAAATTCAATTGATTGGACATGATTTGGAAAGGCACACAGCTGTCTATATAAGGTCCCACAGTTGACAGTGCATGTCAGAGCAAAAACCAAGCTATGAGGTCGAAGGAATTGTCCGTAGAGTTCAGAGACAGGATTGTGTCAAGGCACAGATCTGGGGAAGGGTACCAGAAAATGTCTGCAGCATTGAAGGTCCCCATGAACACTGTGGCCTCCATCATTCTTAAATGGAAGACGTTTGGAACCACCAAGACTCTTCCTAGCGCTGGCCGCCCGGCCAAACTGAGCAATCAGGGGAGAAGGGCCTTGGTCAGGGAGGTGACCAAGAACTCGYGGGTCACTCTGACAGAGCTCCAGAGTTCATCTGTGGAGATGGTTGTCCTTCTGGAAGGTTCTCCCATCTTTGCAYCACTCCACCAATCAGGCCTTTTATTGTAGAGTGGCCAGACGGAAGCCACTCCTCAGTAAAAGGCACATTAAAGCCCGCTTGGAGTTTGCCAAAAGGCACCTAAAGGACTGACCATGAGACAAGATTCTCTGATCTGATGAAACCAAGATTGAACTCTTTGACCTGAATGCCAAGCATCACGTCTGGAGGAAACCAGGCACTGCTCATCACCTGGCCAATACCATTCCTACTGTGAAGCATGGTGGTGGCAGCATTATGCTGTGGAGATGTTTTTCAGTGGCAGGAACTGGAAGACTAGTCAGGATCGAGGGAAAGATGAACAGAGCAAAGTACAGAGAGATCCTTGATGAAAACCTGCTCCAGAGAACTCAGGACCTCAGACTGGGGGTGAAGGTTCACCTTCTAACAAGACAACGACCCTAAGTACACAGCCAAGACAACGCAGGTGTAGCTTTGGGACAAGTCTGAATGTCCTTAAGTGGCCCAGCTAGAGCCCGGACTTGACCCCAATCAAACATCTCTGGAGAGACCTGAAAATAGCTGTGCAACGACGCTCCCCATCCAACCTGACAGAGTTTGAGAGGATCTAGAGAGACGAATGGGAGAAACTCCCTAAATGCAGGTGTGCAAGCTTGTAGCATCACACCAAAGAAGACTCGAGGCTGTAATCGCTGCCAAAGGTGCTTCAACAATGTACTGAGTAAAGGGTCTGAATACTTATGTAAATGTGATATTTCAGTTTTGTATTTTTTATATTTGCAAATATTTCTAAAAAACAGATTTTTGCTTCATCATTATGGGGTATTGTGTTTAGATTGAGGAATACTTTTTTTTTTCATCCATTTTAGAATAATGCTCCACCAATCAGTAACGTAACAAAATGTAGAAAAAGTGAAGGTGTCTGAACATTTTCCGAATGCACTGTAGTGGACCATGCTTATAGCCTATGCATCGTCTACATAAGGGCTGCCCAACCCTCATCATGGAGATCTACTGTCCTGTAGGTTTTCAGTCCAACCCTAATTTAGCAAAGCTGATTCAGCTAGTTAAGGTCTTGTTGAGCAGCTATTTAGTAGAATCAGGTGTGTTAAATTAGGGTTGGCCTGAACCCACAGGATTGTAGATCTCCAGGAAGAGGGTTGGGCAGCCCTGGTCTATATCATGTGTCAACATCATTCCACGGAAGGTCAAGTGTCTGTGGGATTTCTCTCCTCCCTCACTAATTAGTAAAGAACTCCCCTCACCTGGTTGTCTTAATTGAACGGAACAGCCAAAAACCTGCAGACACTAGGCCCTCCATGGAATGATTTTGACACCCCTGGTCCATATTATCAGGTATGCTATTAGCAATAAGCATTATCACCTGTAGCCCAACTGATGCAGCATAGTATCTATAAATAGGCTGAAGCATGGGGTTGCCTATTTGCATTTACCCTAATGTGCTAATCATTAGCTAGATCCCAAATGTGATATTTTAATAACTAGTTATGCATATTGATGCATTTTATGTCCCCCCAAAAATTACAAACACAGTTAGTATAATGTAGGCCTACCTGTTAAGGTAGTTTTGGGTAATCCGCCACCAGGGGTAATACGCCCCCTGTCTGTACTTCTCACAGGAACCACTTTGTCACACATTTTCCCACAACACTTTCCCTGGTTACCACTACTCTTGCTCAACTAAAAATGTAATCTGGCTAATCACAATTTCTTAAGTCACTCAAAAAAAAGCTTGAGGGCGGTGTTTTATCCCAAGTTACTTCCCTATGCGATAAGGTGCTTAACCATGCTGCTGCTTAAAACTCTGGGTTTGAAATGGTGCAGTTCACACATATTTAGGAGTTGAGAAATAAATCAAGTAGGAATGGAAAGCTGGGACCCCCCCCCCTCTTTTTAACAAAGACCATTAAAACTGCTGTTTACCCTGCGATTGCGTTATGAATTGTTGTGCATTGACTGCTTGTCAGAATGCATGTTCCCTCCCTATGACACTCGCAACTTGAATGCGCCTTGTGAGGAATATTTGTCCCGCATAGAACGCACAAGGTAAATATATAAACTATTCTACTATGGGGTTGTCTGATTTTTCTATTAGTTACTCATTTTATTTGCAGAGGCAAAGTAAATGTGGACTGTTCTAGCATTTTCAAATGTTCCAGATTTTTTGGGCGTGGTGGCAATGGTTTTGCCGTGGCGCGGCGCCACGCTGCAGCGGAAACACTGCGACTGCTGTAATGCTTTTGTGAAGACTGCATGTTATTTGTCGTTATCTAAAATTCTCTCATCCTCTCACTCTACTTCAGTGTTACTCACAATTTTTTGTAAGGGGGCCACTTTGGGTTGAGACAATCATTCAGAGGGCCGCACATCTTTAATCTGTTGTACTTTTTCTTCCAATATTATCAATTGAGAGCAATAGAGCACATACAACTGATGATACAGCACATCACAAATATATACACACACATCAAATAGGCTACATCACATGCATAWGACCCATATTAAGGGTAACCACAGTAGTTGGAAGAGCGAAAATGTCTCTTCTGCTCCTTGACTGAATTCATAGTCTGTTGCTATCCTTGTGAGGCAATCCTGGTGTGCATTGGTCAGTCTCTCTGTTGTTGTTTCACAATGTTCATTGTTGATAATGTTGCTTCACAGGAATAAGTACTGACAAAAAAATGTCACCTTTTGCACACACTGCTTCAGAAGTGGATACTCTGTGTCTGACACAAGACTCCAGAAATGGGTAACACCTGATCTTAGTTCACCTTGCAATGTGTCATTTGCCTGCAGCTCCACTATCTCACTCTCTATTCCAGCACAGTCAGGACAGAGGGCTGAGATGACACTGGCACATGAAAGGGGTTCTCAATTAAGTTGAAAAACTCCTTGTACTCCATGATATTCTCAAACTCCAACTCTTCCAACACACTAATGCTTCATAGCTAAAATGTTGCTGTATGTCTGGGTTGGATGTGGTGACTGCTCTGAGTTTTGGGAAATTAACAAACTTTCAGGTATGAAGTGTGGTGATTTTATTTTGAAATGCTTTGACCACATGCAGCATTTTGCCCAGAGTTTTAGCTTTCCCTTGGAACTGGAGATAAACTGTGTTCAGGTGGCAGGTGATGTCAGTTAAAATAGCCAGCTTTAATATCCAGCTTGGTCTCCACTCTCCCCTTGCGTGCAACAAATTCACAGATTTGAGGGAGGAGGGAGAAATCTTTCCAAAGCTGCCACGAGACAGCCATCTCACCTCATTGTGAAATATCACAGTCGCTGTATTCTGTCTGGTATTCCTCCAGCAACTTGCGGAATTGCCGGTGATTCAGTGCCCTAATAATAATGTTCACCAAGCGCACGACCTACTGCATCACATTATGTAAGTCAGTCTTTGAGTTTAGCCACAAGTGCTTCCCGATGAATGATACAACGAAACGTTACAAATTCGMGAATATCATCTTTCTCATCAGGCCTGAGTCCCTTTTCCTCCCCTCGCGTGTTTGGGGTACCGTCAGTGCACACAGATGCCAGATTTGACCGGTCAATATTATTATCAGCAAAATATTTGAGGGCTTCCAGAATATCCTCTCGTGTTTGWCCCTGAAGGGGTAGTAAACATAAGTTATTCTCTGAACGACTCGTTTTGAGGGAAGCGGACACAAACACATGATTGGGCAATGTCATTTGAATCAGTACAATACTAAAATACGGCGCCACGGATATGTCTAATCAGTTGCTTACCGATGTCMATGCGTCTTGTTATGGTCTAGTCTGAGAGTTGCAGTCCCYTAATTTGCTTTAAAATAGCTTCCTTGTTTGTGAAATCATTATACAATATTTCGGCGGAGGCCAAAAAACAGTCTTTGACTATCTCCGCGTCTGTGAAGGCCTTGTTTCTCGCGAGCATCCAAGCAKACGTAAATGTTGCCTCTGTCGTTTTCTCTGCAACAGTGCTAGATCTGTCCGCTATTTGCTGTCCTTTGAGTTGCGCTATTTTGTTGTTTCTGAGGTTGCTTTATGGTAGATATGTTTTGTCAAAGTGGGCATGGTGTGACTGGAAATGTCGCTCTAAATTTGCTCGTTTAAAACAAGACAAAGTGAGCTAGTACCATTATGCAGTATAAACAAGTCTGTCAATTTCTCTTGGAACTTTGTGTTCTTGAATTGACCGTAGCCAACTTCTCTTAGCACCAAAGCTACGTTAGTTAGCTGCATTTCCCCGCCGCCATGTTCCTGATTTTCCTGGTTCTCCGGTGGTTGTTCGTTCATAGCTGTCACGTTGTTCTCCAGCCCTTTCCTCTCATCTTCATTGTCAATAGATTTCTGTTTATTTATTTTTTACAATAAATCGATTCATGTCGACCAGACTGCAAAAGTATCTAGTAGCAAACGATATGACGGTCGCAGGAGCTGAGCAGTTGCGTTCTATTTCGGCCTTTCTGTTCAACAGTTGTGCTGTACTACCATGTATCTGCCGGCCAGGGAACAACATATATATATTCAGTGAAGTGATTCAGGCCTACATTGAATTGAAATTGTATTATGAATGGAAAATCACAGCGATAAGGCCTCACGGGCCGCGCAATGAGTACCACTGCTCTACTTCTTAAGCACTTTCTATCTGGGGCACTTGTCAGCCCAATTCTGATCTTTTTTTCACGGATTGGTCTTTTAACCAATCAGATCAGCTATGGAAAAAGATCTGATGTGATTGGTCAAAAGACCAATTAGTGGGAAAAATATTTGAATTGGGCTGCCTGTGTAAACGCAGCCTAAGAGTGTCCCAGAGAGACTCTCCTGTCAGTGAGCCTCAGTTTCCACTGTTCAGGAACTAGCTAGTGATTTTAGCCTCCAAGAAAACCTTTTAAATAAGTAATGAGCTGCTCTCTCTGTCTGGATGTCAGCTGATATGCTGCTGTGTCAGCCTGATCCTTTGTTATCCCAACAACACCTGGTCGCTCATCCAACCGTGTGTGTGTGTGTGTGTGTGCCTGACTATTTACATGCATGTGTGTGATATAATCACCCAACCCTGGTCTTCTGGAACAATGTATGAAGCACACAGATTTGAATAATGCAGGAGTGGAACAGTTGATTCTAGTCCAGGTCAAATAAGGCTGTGTTCAAGTCAATGAGTGTTGCCCATTGTTGCAGACTGACCATTTGGTACCTTGTTGGTTGTGTTCCTGAATGCAGCCCCAGGTGCACATGCTGGAATGGAAACAAAGCTAAATATAGACTGAGCCGGATCATTGAAACTGACACACAAATTAAGTCTGTCCACGCTTCAACACACACACACACAGTTTTGTATTGCTATCCTTGTGGGGACCAAATAATTGATTCCAGTCCAAAATCCTATTTTCCTTAACCCTTAACCTAAGTCTAACCGTAAGCCTAACCTTAACCCCTAACCCTAAAACTATACCTAACTCTTAAACCTAACCCCTAAGCCTAAAATAGCATTTTTCCTTGTTCCTTTTTCCTTGGCAAAATGTCCCCACTTTTCCTTGTTTTACTGTCCTTGTGAGGACTTCTGGTACCCACAAGGATAGTTAAAGAAAAACACACACACACACACAGTGAGAGAAAGAGAGCTTGAGAATCATTGGGCCTCCTTTTTCTGCTGTTGATGATATGCTTTGTCCTCCCTTTACTGATGGTTTGCATATCTCCATGGAAATTCAGTTCAATGCAAATTCACAGGGGCCTGTTGACAGTGCGTGTAATCTAAGCCTGTGTGTCTGAGATGAGAGAGGGATGTTTAGTATAGCATCTTTATAAAAGAGTGATAACGCAATAACTAAATCATAGGAAAGAACAAAATATTTCCTGTGGAATCCAGTTGGTGAAAACAGTTTGAGGTACCAGTCAAATACTTGGAATCGTTTTTGACCTAGGTTCACCCCAGTTCATGCAGTCTTTTCCCTTCATTCTGTTCTCTTCTCTCTCTGGGGACAAGAGCGGTCTTTGTTTTCACAACACACTGTAGTCTCTGCCTGCTCTATTCCCACTCAGCACAACTCCGTACATAATTCACCCCCACTGGCCTTTGGCTCTCTCTACCCTCCCCGCTCTCTCTCATTTCTCGCTCAACTCATTCACACACCCCATCTCACATTTTCACATACTTTCATTCTCCATCACTCTCACTCTTTTTACACACCTTTCCCTTACATTCTCGCTCTTACATTCTTTCCGTCCTGCATTCCTGCATTCTCTCTGTTCTTCCTCTGTCTTAAATTATCTCTCCTTCCCAGAACGCTTTCCTCTTTATTTCTCCTTCCCCTCCCTCCCACCCCTCCTTTCTCATCTGTCAATTATCTCTCTGTCTACCAGTCAAGCTTCAGTCCTTAATGCACACATACCTTATTTAAGATAAAGACCCCATTACGCACACACATACATCACCCCCCCCCCCCCCTTATGTTAGTGCAAGGAAACATGGTTGTATACTGCATGTAAATTATAGGATGGAAAATGTTTTGTCAATTTCACTGAAATCTGTCAATAAGTTTACATCCCAAATAAGCATTGCGTGCAGGACCGGAGTCCTTCTAGCATGTATTCGAACACGAATGATGTTATTTTAATTGAAAGAAAATCTGCTAAAATGGCTTCTATCCGTTCTCACTCACTTCCTTTAATTTTCCCTTTCTCCCTCCCCCTTCCTCTCTCTCTCTCCCACCCCCTTTAACCTCCCACCTCCCTCCCTCTGTCTCCCCCCTCTTCTCTCTCCCTCCACGTCCTTACCTGTTCCTCTCCCCATAACCTTCCCCCTTCTCTCTCCCCCTTTTAACCTCCCCCCACACCCGCCTCCCCCTTGTTCTCTCTCTCCCTCCCTATCCTCTTTGTAGACGAGTGGTGAGAAGGTGAGTAAGCTGAGTCTGGTGGACCTGGCTGGCAGTGAGAGAGCTGCTAAGACTGGAGCTACCGGTGAGAGGATGAAGGAGGGCAGCAACATCAACAAGTATGTCACTGAAAACACACACGCACACACATACACACACACACACAGCTCCAAGTGTTCTAGTTTTAGCTTCAAGTTCCCAAATGAAAAAATTATACACACTTTACACCCAGAAAACATTCCACCGCTTATGATAGCGGGCCGGTGTGTGTGTTACAATATTTTCCCTGATGGAGAGTGTGTTCTCTGTGTGTCTCTGCAGGTCTCTGACRACTCTAGGCCTGGTCATATCTGCTCTGGCAGAACAGGGGTGTGGGAAGAACAAGACCAAGTTTGTCCCCTACAGAGACTCTGTACTAACGTGGCTGCTTAAGGTAAGACGCACACACATCTTCTCTTTTTCCCTGCTCTTAATATAACTTCTCTCGTCCTACTTTCCCCTTCTCGCTCCCATATCTTTGTTGTTTCCTTTAATTAGTTGAACACTTCTGCCACAGAATCATATTAAGATTTGGTCCCGGCAACCTTTTGTCTTTCCTTCATTCTCCCTCTCTTACTAACACTCCTTTCTCTTCCTCCCCCTGTCACCAGGACAGCCTGGGCGGCAACAGTCGCACGGCCATGGTGGCCACGGTGAGCCCGGCAGCAGACAACTACGACGAGACGCTGTCCACACTGCGCTACGCCGACCGGGCCAAGAGCATCGTCAACCACGCCGTCGTCAACGAAGACCCCAARGCACGCATCATCAGGGAGCTCCGCGAAGAGGTGGAGAAACTACGGGACCAGCTGACACAGGCAGAGGTGAGGGGTGGAGGGGAGAGAGAAGGGGAAAAGGGAGGGAGAGGAGGAAATAGGGATAAAGAGAGGATATAGGGAAGGAAGGGAAGAGAGGCGGGGAGAGCAGAGAAGAAGGGGGAAGAGGGAGATCAACTGAGACAGACGAAGGTAAGGAGGGATGGGAGGAGAGGGCCCACACCAGCTGGCAAAACTGGTTGCGTTCTGTTTGGAAATTGCATCCGGAAAATTAATGCTTCATCAGGTGTAGCAGAGAGCATTTGGTTTTATGAAGACTTTTTTTCAACCCGAAACATCCGTTTACAAATGACATCAACTACCACATCTTGTCTGCTGGGAGACAGGGAGAGGGAACACAAGTAAGAGTGTGTTTTTCTTGTCTCCTGGCCAGTCTATGAAGGCCCCAGAGCTGAAGGAAAGGCTGGAGGAGTCTGAGAAACTCATCCAAGAGATGACCGTKACCTGGGAGGAGAAACTACGCAAGACGGAGGAGATCGCACAGGTACATACACACTTGTACTTTCTGTCCTGGGTCGTGCTCACTAGGCACAAAAAAGAAAACTGAGTGAAACAGGGACTTTCTAAAATTGTACAATTAGACACGCTTCTTTTTTTGCACAACATTTTGAAATGTTTTGCTTCTGTGTGCCCTTATTACAACAACCAGTATGGATGCATTGTTTCCCTCTGTTGTGTGTCCTGTAGGAGCGTCAGAAACAGTTGGAATCCCTGGGCATCTCTCTCCAGTCGTCTGGCATCAGAGTGGGAGAAGACAAGTGTTTTCTAGTCAACCTCAACGCTGACCCCGCTCTCAATGAGCTGCTGGTCTACTACCTGAAGGTACACACACACACACACACACACACACACACACACACACACTAGTGGAGCAAGGGTCACCCACAATTGCTAATAACCCATCCACATGACTATATGTGATAAAGTGAAAATCTGAGACCCGCACCCGACCCTAACCCACACTTGGGCTCCCGAGTGGCGCAGCGGTCTAAGGCACTGTATCTCAGTGCTAGAGGCGTCACTACAGACCCTGGTTTGTAGAGGCTGTATCACAACTGGCTGTTATTCGGAGTCCCATAGGGCGGCGCACAATTGGCCCAGCGTCGTCCGGATTTGGCCGGGGTAGGCAGTCATTGTAAATAAGAATTTGTTCTTAACTGACTTGCCTAGTTAAATAAAGGTTAAATAAAATAACACGCTAATATAGAAAATGCGCTGTAGGCTACAGTCAGACAGCGGAAAGATTTTTTGACAGGGTGCAGGATTTTTTGTTGTTGCCTGATTTTAGATATATTTCTGCTTATTTCCGACATTTTGGTAGGCTATTTGTTAGTCATCTTGTCTATAATTAGATACACACAGCTTCTCTTCTGTCATTATGTTGCCCGAGAAGAATAAATAAACCCTTGCTCACCAGAACGTCATAAATGATCAAATGAACACTTCACTCTAGTTGACATTGGTAAAGTTTTCTCTGTCATCGCTGCTTCTTTCGTGGAGCAATGACGTTTAGGGACCGGGGAGAAAAAGCAATAAAAAACAGAAAAGATTTTCTGTACAAAATTTCCAAATTAAAGCTGATAAAAAAATGACCCATCAGCTTGGATGCATATTTTATGTGGTTGAAATACTATCAGCTTTTATGATGCTAATGAAGATACCACCTCTACAGACAGTATATAACTGCGCATTCTCTCAAGATGATGAAAGAAATAAATCACATTTCTCCACTCSTGTTTTAGAGTAAAAATGTAACCTAAATGTTGTCATTTTACTGCAAGGACTGCTCTATTCTGCAGGAGTAAATATTATATTAGGCTATGTGACAGGTTATAGACCTATAGTCAGTGTCCAGATTTCAGTTTCCATTTAACACTCACTACTGTAAGTCTCTCTCGATAAGAGCGTCTGCTAAATGACTCAAATGTCAAATGTAGGCTACAGTTCCCTTGACCTGCCATAGGCCTATTTGTCACTATCTTGTGACTGTGGAATTTGTATAGCGCCTCACAATCATCACACATCACATAGACGGCACTGCTATCATCCTCTTTTACCACTTCACCAAATAAACATGACTTTACTGGCCCTCCCTTCTCTTTATTTTCAACTCTCCATTTCGCAACCCTCTTATTGAATTAATCTCAGACATTGTCGTTTGTGCCTCCGTGGATCGACTAACTTTTTCTGCTCGCTCCCGAAAGCTTTTGGCAGTTGGCGTGTAGGCTGACTGGAACATGTACAGTTAGGTTCTAAAGCTTAGGCTTACGCGCACTGATAGCCTAAAATAATGAACGAAAAACCTCAACGTAGCCTATAGATATATAAATTGCACAAGAATGATATATTTCTGGATATTTTAAGGTATTGTATTATTTTTATTCAACCCGCCCGCCACCCACCCGCRGTTGATTAACACAATATTTCATGACCCTAAACCCTAAACTTCGGGTTATGAGTCAACCCGCGGATCAATAACACACACACCATTGTAACATGGTATTGTTGTGTACTGTAGGAGCACACTAAGGTTGGTTCAGCAGACTCCCAGGACATCCAGCTGTGTGGGATGGGTATTCAGGCTGAACACTGCATCATAAACATCACAACTGACCAAGGGGTGGTCCTCACTCCCCACAGGAACTCACGGTACGTATAGAACACTCCTCTTCATCTCTACCATCATCCTCCTCYTCAGTATAATCCACAACGGGGCAAACCTGGATGAGGTGACGCCTTTCCAGAACCAAAATCTGGTTTTAAGAATGTCCTTGTTACCAATTTTGCCCGCTAGCACCAGCTCACACCGCAGAAAATGTCACAGTACACCAGCAGTCATTATCATCATCTCAACGCACATCATCGAAATCGTCATTCTTGACATCATCATTATTGCACACATCTCTAGCCAGAGCTGTGGACTTGATTCACATGTCTTGGACTCGAGTCTGACTTGAGTCACAAATTTGATGACTTGATAGAAAATAAAATGACTTGATTTTGACTTGCGGCCTCAAGACTTGGGACACGACTTTGACTTGAGACTGAAATTATCTGGCCAGGTTTTGTAACGTTTTGTCGCTCATTTTGTGGCACTGAGTCTCAGTGGATTAGGCTACTCTCCACGCAGCCAGAGACCATATCGCACTTGCAAAAAAAATTATTGGCTTGTGAAACGCACAGGCCTACGGCATTGCACACAATTTTGTTTAAAAAACATCTGTTTCAGAACCAATAAATTGCGTGTCTTGACTATTGACCAATGACAAGTCATCAACATTGGCGCGCAAACGTGGGCTCACATATCCAGATTAGTGACCCAGAAAGAGCTTGTTTAATTTTCTCCGGTATTGCCTGGCAAAAACAGAGTAGACTGCCTACCTACAGTGGCAAGAAAAAGTATGTGAACCCTTTGGAATTACCAGGATTTCTGCATAAATTGGTCATAGATGAAGATCGGATCAAATTTTAAGTCACAACAATAGACAAACACAGTCTGCTTAAACTAATAACACACAAACAATTATACGTTTTCATGTCTTTATTGAACACACCGTATTCACAGTGCACGGTGGAAAAAGTGCCACCACTATACCTCAGTGGTGGTACTGGCTATATGTCAAAAGATAGCTGGAACATCACACTACCTTGAATACTTAGCTATTAATGGCGAATTAATTACGATATTTGTGAGGAAGAAAAAAGCTACAACCCATGTTTCCTATCCGATCCTGCAACCTCRGCTGCATACAGGTAGGCTGTATGATCCTTCTTGGTCTGGACTCCAGAGAAGTGACAATGTGACATGATATCCCTAGTTGATATTGACTTCTAACATGAATGATTTTCAGCTCAAAATGCAGTCGTAAAACGTAGTTTATTTCTGTATCTTGCGTTTTGAAAATGCATCACCGTATATGGCTGTAATGACGGGCTACATTTGCGTTGCGATTGTGCGCGRGTGTTCATCAAGTGCGTGCGTGGGGGTCGCAAGCTTTGAACCACTCCTTTGGGGGTGGGGGGGGGTCAAAAKGTTTTAGAATCACGAAGCTAGTGAACAGAGCGCAGATTTGCTGTACAGCTATAGGATCGGGTGCAGCGCAAACGTCAACTTGTTGGGAGAGAGGATTGCCATAAATATGCAGCTCCAAAAATWGTTTGGTGATCAGTAATATTAACTGTTTACTTTGCAAGCTCAACAGCAATGGGTCATCAATCAACAATTACTAGGATAGGCATACTGTTCCTTTGGTATCCCAGAATTGCTTAAAATTGATAATTTACTTATGAAGCTTGCATTTAGAATTAGTTTTTTAAATGTATTATTACATTATCAAAATGTGTTTTAGACAAAATAATGAATATGGCTGTCTGGTAGCCTCAATAAATAGACAAAGATTTGGTGGCCTTGGGACTATAAGGTTATATCTGCACAAAGCAGAGTTCTGAGATTTTGAGCATGAAAGTTGTCACATCCCAGATCTCAGAACTGTTTTGTAGTGAATTCTTCATCCATAACCCYTTAAGGTCCTCACTTACCTAAAGTATCAACATCCTGTGACATTTCTAAATCCATTTTTGTGGGGGGTTGCAATCCCAGATATAACCTTGACATCTCAGAGCCATGCGGTTCCGTCTGGCACTTCTGAATAAGGCAATGTTCAGTTTTTAAGAATACTAGCTATTTTACCAGGATAGTCAGAACACATCATCAAATACATTAAGAAATGTATTATGGTCATTAGACAAACTATTGTCATCGTTGAACAACGATGTGACAACATCATTTACTTTAAGATTTCTGACAGTGTTGTTTTTTTTGCTCGCGTGCCATTATTGCTGGCTAGACTAGCTAGARCATACTTAGAGGGAGATGGCAAAGACGTGTTCTGATTGGTCCATCTGTATTTATTCAGTCTTGTGATTGGATTGCAGATATAACCTTATAGTTCAAATGGGTTTATGCAGATAGGACTTTCTAGTTTTTCATTCTTTCTTTTTTTAACAAAAAATGTCTTTTTCAAAAATCTAACTTCGTATGTCTGTGAAGAACCGTCTAAACATCTATTATGTGTGACTAAGTCATTTTTACAAAAATGTCAGATGGAACTTTAATAGTCCTAAGGTCTCGATTTGTAGATTACATTTGTTAATTTTTTTTTACTTGACTTGAAAAAACTTGACTCAACTTGACTCGCTCTTAGAAATGCACGACTCGACCCGTTCTACTTGTGACTCGAATAATAGTGACTTGGTGACTCGAATAGTAGTGACCTCTCTCTAGTCACCCACTCTATGACTACACACACACACACACACACACACCTCTAGCCTCAAGTATGATCTCCTGCTTTCAGATGATGGTGATGTCATGTTGCCGCAAGGCCCCTTAAGAATTGAATGAACTAACTGGATCATTCATTCATTTTTATTAGATCTTTTTTTGCCAGGATAGTCCACTCAGTAACATTTGGCAATGTTTTCCAGGGGAGTCCTTGGTTCCATAGAATCAATAAAAACAACAGTAAAGATGTTCTTACGCATTTATTATGTCGCTTTTGCTGAATGTGTCTTATGTCATGGTTACACGTTGTTTTRATTATGTGGAACTTAAGTTGTTGTTACGTTACAGAACGTGTGTGAACGGCTCTCCTTGCACCAGCCCGCAGCGGCTCCACCACGGAGACCGCATCCTGTGGGGCAACAACCACTTCTTCAGGTCTGTCTGTGTCCCGACAGTTCTGACTARTGTGAATCGCAATGTCTCGCTCAACTACTGGTCCTCGTTTTGGAAAGAGTAGTACTGAAACCATTCCCTTTCTCTTTCCTCCCATCCCTCTCTTCCCCTCCTCCCCCACAGGATCAACTTGCCTAAGCGGCGGTCGCGGGGTGGCGGTGAGGAAGAGGAGGGTGAGGGGGGCCCGATGAAGAACAGTAGCAGTAGTGAGCAGTTGGAGGGGGACGGAGACACCAACAGTGAGGGGTCCTCCGAGGTCTCTTTCTCCTACGAGTTCGCCCAGACAGAGGTCATGATGAAGGCCCTGGGCAACAATGGTGAGTACACACACACACACACACACACACACACACACACACACACACACACACACACACACACACAGGTCCTTGTAAAACAACGATGAGAATGGAGGGAAAGGAGTAATATAAATGCCCTCAGAAACAAATGTTTCGATAATCATCGATTGACTACACAACTACTGTCCGTCGCATCGCAATCACGATTGGTTGCTCATCCAAAAACCCCGTTCCTGATTGACTCTCGCCCCTGTCCGTCACCTTCAGACCCCATGCAGGCAGTGCTCCAGTCCCTAGAGAGGCAGCACGAGGAGGAGAAGCGCTCGGCGCTGGAGAGACAGAGGCTGATGTATGAACAGGAGCTGCAACAGCTGAGGAGACGGCTCCACCCAGACAGACAGTCTGTAGGACAGGCTGGCACGGCCCCCAGCCAATCACAGGGCCAGGCCGACAGGCCGGGACAGCCCCACTACCGCAGCCTGGAGAGACTCAGCATGGGAGGCATGTCTAACTCACCTAGTGCACAAAGCAGGCTGAGGCAGTGGAGCGAGGAGAGGTGAGTGGTGGGGGAAGGAGGGTGGGAATGTCTGTAAATGAGAGTTATTGTCAGTGATATTGACCATTGTGGTGGTGATGTTAGTCTCCATTCTGTAGAGGTAGTGTTGACGTGTGTGTGTGATTTGAAAATGATGATGCTCTCCCCCTCAGAGAGGCAGTGTTGACCCGGAGCCTACGTAAGCTGAGGGAGCAGATAGTAAGAGCTAACCTGCTGGTACAGGAGGCTGGCTTCATAGCAGAGGAGCTGGACAAACGCACCGAGTACAGAGTCACCTTGCAGATACCTGCTGCTAACCTCAATGCCAACCGCAAGGTACACACACGTGAGCATTAACACACACACCTGGTGCTATGTATATCTTCTCTCTCTCTCACACTCACACGTACATAAACACACATCTAACCCCCAGCCCCCTCGCTGTTTCTCCATCCTCACAGCGTGATGCAGTGCTGAGTGAGCCTGCGGTGCAGGTGAGGCGTAAGGGGAAAGGGAAACAGATCTGGGCTCTGGAGAAGATGGAGAACAGAATGGTGGACATGAGAGAACTCTACCAGGAGTGGAAGGACTACGACGACGACAACCCTGTGAGTTCAAACGACTCGTGTGTGTGTGTGTGTGTGTGTGTGTGTGGTCATGAGTGTGTTTGTGTTCTTAGGAAACTATGCAGTATTTTTCTTTTTTATCTATTATTTCTTACACTGTTACCCCAGGAAATCTTAAGTCTTATTACATACAGCCGGGAGGAACTATTGGATATAAGAGCAACGTCAACTTACCAACATTATGACCAGGAATACAACTTTCCCGAACGGATCCTCTGTTTGGCCACCACCCAGGACAATGGATCGGATCCCAGCAGGCGACCCAAAACAACGACGCCACCGAAGGGGCAGACGGCGCGGTCTTCTGGTCAGGCGCCGTAGACGGGCACATCGCCCACCGCTCCCAAGTATACTACTCGCCAATGTCCAGTCTCTTGACAACAAGGTAACGAAATCCGAGCAAGGGTTGCCTTCCAGAGAGACATCAGAGATTGTAACATTCTCTGTTTCGCGGAAACATGGCTCACTTGGGATACGTGGTGTGATCATAACAACATCAGAACTCAAGTCCTTTTGTTCGCCTGACCTAGAATTCCTTTCAATCAAATTCGACCGCATTATCTACCAGAGTAATTCTCTTCGATTTATAATCCAGTCGTGTATATTCGCCCCCAAGCAGACACCTCGACCACCCTGAAAGAACTTCATTGGACTCTATGTAAACTGGAAATGACATATCCTGAGCGTGCATTTATTGTAGCTGGGGATTTTAACAAGGCTAATCTGAAAACAAGGCTCCCTAAATTTTATCAGCATATCGAATACGGACCCGGGCTGGCAAAATTCTGGATCATTGTTACTCTAACTTCCGCGACGCATACAAAGCCTCCCCTCGCCCTCCTTTCGGCAAATCTGACCACGATTCCATTTTGTTGCTCCCAGCCTATAGACAGAAACTAAACAGGAAACGCCCGTGCTCAGAGTCTGTACAACGCTGGTCCGACCAATCTGATTCCACGCTTCAAGATTGCTTCGATCACGTGGACTGGGATATGTTCCGGATAGCGTCGAACAACAACATTGATGTTTATGCTGATTCGGTGAGCAAGTTTATTAGCAAGTGCATCGGTGATGTTGTACCCCG
>NC_036843.1:566506-567882 GCF_002910315.2 Salvelinus sp. IW2-2015
GGCTGGCAAAATTCTGGATCATTGTTACTCTAACTTCCGCGACGCATACAAAGCCCTCCCTCGCCCTCCTTTCGGCAAATCTGACCACGATTCCATTTTGTTGCTCCCAGCCTATAGACAGAAACTAAAACAGGAAACGCCCGTGCTCAGYTCTGTACAACGCTGGTCCGACCAATCTGATTCCACGCTTCAAGATTGCTTCGATCACGTGGACTGGGATATGTTCCGGATAGCGTCGAACAACAACATTGATGTTTATGCTGATTCGGTGAGCAAGTTTATTAGCAAGTGCATCGGTGATGTTGTACCCACGGCGACTATTAAAACCTTCCCCAACCAGAAACCGTGGATTGATGGCAGCATTCGTGCAAAACTGAAAGCGTGAACCACTGCTTTTAATCAGGGCAAGGCGACCGGAAACATGACCGAATACAAACAGTGTAGCTATTCCCTCCGCAAGGCAATCAAACAAGCTAAGCGTCAGTATAGAGACAAAGTAGAGTCGCAATTCAAAGGCTCAGACACGAGAGGTATGTGGCAGGGTCTACAGTRAATCACGGACMACAAAAAGAAAACCAGCCCCGTCGCGGACCCCGARGTCTTCTTGCTCCTAGACAAACTAAACAACTTCTTTGCTCGCTTTGAGGACAATACAGTGCCACTGACACGGCCCGCTACCCAAACCTGCGGGCTRTCCTTCACCGCAGCCAACGTGAGTAAAACATTTAAACGTCTTAACTCTCGCAAGGCTGCCGGTCCAGACGGCATCCCTAGCCGCGTCCTCAGAGCATGCGCAGACTAGCTGGCTGGTGTGTTTTTGGACACAATCAATCCCTATCCCAGTCTGCTGTTCCCACATGCTTCAAGAGGGCCACCATTGTTCCTGTTCCCAAGAAAGCTAAGGTAACTGAGCTAAACGACTATCGCCCCGTAGCGCTCACTTCCGTCATCATGAAGTGCTTTGAGAGACTAGTTAAGGACCATATCACCTCCACCCTACCTGACACACTAGACCCACTCCAATTTGCTTACCGCACCAATAGGTCCACAGACGACGCAATCGCAATCACACTGCACACTGCCCTAACCCATCTGGACAAGAGGAATACCTATGTAAGAATGCTGTTCATTGACTACAGCTCAGCATTTAACACCATAGTACCCCCCAAACTCGTCATCAAGCTCGAGACCCTGGGTCTCGACCCCGCCCTGTGCAACTGGGTCCTGGACTTTCTGACCGGACGCCCCCGGGTGGTGAGGGTAGGAAACAACATCTCCACCCCGCTGATCCTCAACACTGGGGCCCCACAAGGGTGCGTTCTCAGCCCTCTCCTGTACTCCCTGTTCACCCATGTCTGCGTGGCCATGCACGCCTC
>NC_036843.1:573267-688511 GCF_002910315.2 Salvelinus sp. IW2-2015
GCCATCGCTCATCCATATATTTATATGTACATATTCTTATTCATTCCTTTACACTTGTGTGTATAAGGTAGTTGTTGTCAAATTGTTAGATTACTTGTTAGATATTACTGCATGGTCGGAACTAGAAGCACAAGAATTTCGCTACACTCGCATTAACATCTGCTAACCATGTGTATGTGACCAATAAGATTTGATTTGTGTGTCTGTACGTGGTAAACCTTCAAGCCAGGCCAGTGTCAGTGTTGATGGAGTGTGTGGTGGGGAGAGAACTTGGACTACAACGAAGACGAACCCTGAGAGACAAATCATTGTTTTCGACAGCGTGATATCCAAATGGAGTGCATTTAGTAGTTATTGTTTCTAGGCCATTCAGATATACACAAATGCTATGTAAAGTGGAAGGGCTCTATTTGGGATTGGACACCACTCATTTCTCTCCCCTCTCTCTCGCTCTGTCATCTGCAGGTGATGCGTTCCTATTTTAAGCGTGCCGACCCGTTCTTTGACGAGCAGGAGAATCACAGTCTGATAGGCGTGGCCAACGTCTTCCTGTCCTGTCTGTTCTACGACGTCAAGCTGCAGTACGCAGTACCCATCATCAACCAGAAGGGGGAGGTAAAGAGAGGCTTCAAGTGCTACATAACACCAGGGTCGTGTTCATTAGGCACAGTGTAACGAAATGTTTTTGCAACGGAATTCGAAAATGAGCATTTCTCATTGGACAAGTCAAGGTAGTTCCTCCTTGTTTCAGTCCGTTTATTCCGTTAGTCGCCGAAAGAATACGACCATGTTTCTCAACCAGTGATGTCCAACTCTTGTGTTCCAGCCCAGCAGTAACACACCTAATAAAACAAATAGTTGTCTAYCTTGATGACTGCCCTGWGTCGATTGTTTGAAGGAACAAGGCGTCTTGGTGTTGTGTTAAAACGAAAGCCTCATATTGTGGAACAGTGACGATGCAGCACAGAAAACTCCCCGTGTTATGAAATGATTTCACCCGTGCRGTTGGTTTTCTTGTAGGTGGTTGGGAGATTACACGTTGAGGTGGTGAGAGTGGCGGGGGGGGTTGAGGACAGCATGGCTGGGGGAGAGGACATTGAGCCCAGCCCTGATGGAGAGGTGCAAGAGAGGAAACTGGTCTGCATGGTGAGTTTATTTCGGATAGGGAGACACTCGTACACACACAAAGAAAAGTCCCTTTTTTAGATGGCTCTTCTGGCTCTCAAAAAAGGGAAAGCAATATCAGACCTGCCAACATGCACGRATTTTCCGTACCAACTACGCAATTACGCAATTCCGTTTGTGTCAACGGACATGGAGATTAATACATCATTATTTCGACGTAGCTACCCCCTGTTTGTTGTGATGCTGAGTTTGCCGACTGTCAGCTGTACGTAAACACATGGACAAATCCCTTTTCGACTCCGAGTGTTGTGGGAAGGTCAACACTAATTYTTTCAAGCTAACGTTAGCGAACATAAGATGGACATTCAGTGGGCTCTAAAGTGCCAGCAGTTCACTCGCATTTGCTAGTGAAAGAAATGAAATGCAAATACTGAAAAATAACTGGTCACAGTTCTGCGAGTGTGATATACATTTAATTCTGTGTCCCATTAGTTGTATTTTCCACGTAACATTACGAGGATCACYCAACCTGATTATGATCCACGTCACAAAAAGCTCCCTCAGTACAGACATGCTAAGTGCCCTCGTTACCAAGTAGGTTTCAACYATTGCCAGAGGAACTACCCTGATGCTCTGCTGAGTAAGGCTAAATCTGCTAGCTTCCAGGCAAATCTGTCTAGGAAATGAAATGAACATCTGAAGGTCTCCCGAAGATTTGTTCTCACCCACTGTTTCCTATCATAGCTTTTTCCTTTTTATTATGGGTAACATGTTTATTTGATACTGATGCTATGCTTCAAATATTTTGTTTCTTTTTTTAAAATTTATTTTTATGATCGTGGATACACGGAACAACAACCGCGCGTGTCGCCATTGTGCATCCTGCATAATTTATTTTGTCCCCCTACATCAAACACGATCACGACACGCAGGTTAAAGCATCAAAACAAACTCTGAACAATGAATTAATTTGGGGACAGGTTGAAAATATTAAACATGTATGCTATTTAGCTAGTTAGCTTGCACTTGCTAGCTAATTTGTCCTATTTAGCTAGCTTGCTGTGTGCTAGCTAATTTTCTCTATTTAGCTAGCTTGCTGTTGCTAGCTAATTTGTCCTGGGATATAAACATTGAGTTGTTTTTTACCTGAACTAACCAATGAGGAGATGGCACGTGGGTACCTGCTTTTATAAACCATGAGGAGATGGAGAGGCAGGACTTTAGCGCGATCTGCGCAGGACATAATATGTCATTTAGAGTTCTATTTTAGCCCTTGGCAACAACAGACGCTCGTTGGCGCGAGCGAGCAGTGTGGGTGCAATAATTGAATAACATGGATTTCTACATTTATTATGCGACGCTTATTATGCGACGCTTATTATGCGACGCTCATGTAAGACGTTTGTACATTTTGTACCTAAACAAATAATTTATTATTTGTTTAATAAAATAAAAGAACTCAAAGGCCCTTTGTGTGTTTTTCTCATTAGATCTTGTTAGTGACTTTTACCATATGTGTGAATGGAATGCTGTCAAGAAGGTACTCCACCTTAATAGACTAGATTTGGTACAATTCTATAATTGCGATCAGACTCACAAACAGCCCGCGCACGAGTTTGCTTCCCAATTTGCCGCGTGCGTCTGGTATCTAAAAAGTTGGACAGGGTTGGAGGTCTGCAATATAATTTGCTTGTTCTCTCATGAATCCTATTTAATCATCCCCCCCCCCCCCAACCCGTGCCTCTCCTCCAGATCAAGATCCTGCAGGCGACAGGTCTCCCCCAGTACTTGTCCAATTATGTGTTCTGCCAGTACTCGTTCTGGGACCAGGCGGAGCCCGTCATCGTGGCCCCAGAGGTGGACCCCTCCGCCTCATCCCCCAGCAGCAAGGAACCGCACTGCATGGTGGTTTTCGACAGCTGCAAGGTATTACATTAAATTACAAGTACTTGTATTGCCAAAGCAACAATGTTGAACAGTCCAAAAGGACATAAAAGACATTTACATTTCAGTCATGTTGCAGATAGCTTATGTAGCTCAGGATGAAACAGGTAGCCTGGTTAAACTAGTGAACGCAGCATTCAGTCTGGTTTAACCCCAACCCTTCCTATCTCCTTACAGCATGTGTATTGTTCCGCTATAGTGTGTTAATGTAATGCTAACGCATCTATGTTCTTTCAGTGGTGTTCAATGCTATTATTTCTGCCCTTTGAAATGCTGTTTTTCTTTCTCTCTATATCTCTCTCATTTATATCTATCTATCTATATATTAGGAGCTAGGTGTGGCAGTAACAGAAGAGTTTATAGAGTATCTGACAGAGGGGGCATTGGCCATCGAGGTGTACGGACACAGACAAGCAGACTCCGGCAGGAACCCTGCCCTCTGGGACCTCAGCATTATACAGGCCAAGACACGCACACTACGGGACAGTAACAGCGCACACTACGGGACAGGTACACGCACACTACGGGACAGGTACACGCACACTACGGGACAGGTACACGCACACTACGGGACAGGTACACGCACACATAGTGGCTACAAGACAGGTACGCAGGCTACGGGACAAGTACACACACACACACATACATACAGAGTGATGCAGCACAAAGTGACACCAACACATATACCAGAGGTTCCATTTCTACAAAAAAACAACCTCGTAAATGACATATGTCCTGTGTCTGTCTCCATCTGCAGGTGGAGTGAGGTAACCCGTCGTCTGGAGATGTGGATCCAGGTGTTGGAGATCAACGAGAACGGAGACTTCATGCCTGTAGAGGTCATACCTGCCAGAGACGTACGCACCGGAGGCATTTTCCAACTACGACAGGTAGGTGTTACCTGTGTGTGTGTGTGATTTTTTTCCTCATTTTCTCCTGCCAATGTAATGGTGTAATTTAGTTTATATCTATTCAGAACACCATCTAAAACAATGTGATTTTTTTCCTGTTAACGCAATTTTAAGTAAATATCTTTATTTTTCTGTTTAATCAGCAACTCCAAGTTGTTCTTACCTCAGAAAATAGCATTTCTTACAGTGCCTTTTAGAAAGTATTCACACCCCTTGACATCTTCCAAATGTTGTTGTTATAGACTGAATTTAAAATGGATTAAATTGAAAAAATGTTGTCACTAGCCTACCCCATAATGTCAAAGTGGAATTAAGTTGTAKATTTTTTAATATATATTTTTTTACAATTAATTAAAAATGAAAAGCTGACATGTCTTGAGTCAGTAAGTATTCAAGCCCTTTGTTATAGCAAGCTTAAAAAAGTTCAGGACTAAAGATTTGCTTATCAAGTCAAATAATCAATTGCAAAAAACACTATTGCACCAATAATAGTGTTTATCGTGATTTTTGAATGACTGCCTAATCTCTGTACCCAACACATACAATTATCTGTAAGGTCCCTCAGTTGAGCAGTGAATTTCAAACAGATTCAAAGACCAGAAAGGTTTTCCCAATGCTTCGCAAAGAAGAGCACCTACTGGTAGATGGGTAAAGATTTAAAAAAGCAGACATGAAATATCCCTTTGAAAATGGTGAAGTTATTAATTACACTTTGGGATGGTGTATCTACACCCAGTCACTACAAAGATACAGGAYTCCTTCCTAACTCAGTTGCTGCTCAGGCATTTCACCATGTAGCCAATGGTGACTTTAAAACAGTTAGTTTAATGGCTGTGATAGGGGAAAATTGAGGATGGATCAGCAACATTGTAGTTACTCCACAATACTAACCTAATTGACAGAGTGAAAAGAAGGAAGCCTGTACAGAATAAACATATTCTAAAACCTGCATCATGTTTCCAACAAGGCATTAAAGTAATAATACAAAAAATGTGGCAAAGAAATTCACTTTTTGTCCTGAATACAAAGTGTTATGTTTGGGTCAAATCCAACACAACACATTACTGAGTACCACTCTCCATATTTTCAAGCATAGTGGTGGCTGCATCATGTTATGGGTATGCTTATAATCGTTAAGGACTGGGGAGTTTTTTTCAGGATTAAAAAGAAGCGGAATGGAGCTAAGCACAGGCAAAATCCTAGAGGAAAACCTGGTTCAGTCTGCTTTCCACAGAAAACCTGGTTCAGTCTGAATTCAAAGATGAATTCACCTTTCAGCAGGACAATTACCTAAAACACAACGCCAAATCTACACTGTAGTTGCTTACCAAGAAGACGGTGAATGTTCCTGAGTGTCCGAGTTTTAGTTCTAACTTAAATCTACTTGAAAATATATGACAAGACCTGAAAATAGTTGTCTAGCCATGATCAACAACCAATTTGACAGAGCTTGAAGAATTTTTTAAATAATTATGTGGAAATGTTGCACAATCAAGGTGGGGAAAGCTCTTAGAGACTTACCCAGAAAGACTGCTGTAATCGCTGCTTCTACAAAGTATTGACTCAGGGGTGTGAATACTTCATGTAAATTAGATATTTCTGTATTTTATTTTCAATACATTTGCTAACCTTTTTGAAAACATTTTGGGGTATTGTGTGTAGATGGGTAAGAAAAAWATATATTTAATCAATTTAGAATTCAGGCTGTAACAACAAAATCTACCATTGAAATGGACAAGCAACGTTCTCCCCACTGTTCTATATTCTGTTGATGCCATGTGTGTCACTCGGGGCCAGTCCAAAGGCATGTCATGGAAAGGGGCTTACCAAAAAAAATGGCCAAACGGACTAATTTGAGGTAGAAAGGAGCTCACTTTAATCCGTTGTACAGGATGCGAACAGGTGACTGACATTAGAACTTCATATCTAATCTCTTCTTCCCTCTATCCCTCTCCTTCACCCCCACCCACAGGGCCAGTCAAGGCGTCTGCAGGTGGAGGTGAGGTCCGTGCAGGATAGCGGCACCATGCCCCTGATAGCTGAGGTGCTGCTGGCCGTGTCAGTGGGCTGTGTGGAGATCAGACAGACCTGCCAGGCCAAGGCCAGCAACGAACCCATACAGGTAACACACGAACACACATACATACAGTACCGGTCAAAAGTTTGGAAACAATTACTCATTCCAGAGTTTTTCATTATTTTTACTATTTTCTACATTGTAGAATAATAGTAAAAACAAATAGAAACGACAGACCATCATTACTTTAAGACATGAAGGTACATCAATCCAGATTTTCAAGAACTTTGAAAGCTTCTTCAAGTGCAGTCGCAAAAACAATCAAGATCTATGATGAAACTGACTTTCATGAGGACCGCCACAGCAAAGGAAGACCCAGAGCTGGACCCCTCTGCTGCAGAGGATAAATTAATTAGAGTTACCAGCCTCAAAAATTGCAGCCCATATAAATGCTTCACAGAGTTCAAGTAACAGACACATCTCAACATCAACTGTTCAGAGGAGACTGTGTGAATCAGGCCTTCATGGTTGAATTGCTGCAAAGAAACCACTACTAAAGGACACCAATAAGAAGAAGAGACTTGCTTGGGCCAAGAAACACAATCAATGGACATTAGACCGGTGGAAATCTGTCCTTTGGTCTGATTCCCAATTTGAGATTTTTGGTTCCAACCGCCACAGCATTCTGCAGCGATGCGCTATCCCATCTGGTTTGCGCTTAGTGGGCCTATCATTTGTTTTTCAACAGGAAAATGACCCAACYCACCTCCAGGCTGTGTAAGGGCTATTTGACCAAGAAGGAGTGTGATGGAGTGCTGCATCAGATGACCTGAACTCCACAATCACCTGATCTCAACCCAATTAAGATGGTTTGAGATGAGTTGGACCACAGAGTGAAGAAAAAGCAGTAAACAAGTGCTCAGCATATGTGGGAACTCCTTCAAGACTGTTGGAAWAGCATTCCAGGTGAAGCTGGTTGAGAGAATGCCAAGAGTGTGCAAAGCTGTCATCAAGGCAAAGGGTGACTACTTTGAAGAATCTCAAATCTKAAATATATTTTGATTTTAACACTTTTTTGGTTACTACATGATTCCATGTGTTATTTCATAGTTTTGATGTCTTCACTATTAATTCTACAATGTAGAAAATAGTAAAAAAATCAATAAAACCCTTGAATGAGTAGATGTGTCCAAACTTTTGAGTGGTACTGTATACACATACATTACTATACCTGAAGAAAGAAATGGCTGCCATTTAGGAAAGTGTTTTGGACTAATACTATTGTGTATTTTGTTGTTTGTCTCACAGGTGGAAGGTGATGAGATGGACAGCTATCAGGTAAATAACATTAGATTATCTCTACTGAGAGACAGATAGCGGGACGACTCAATGATGGCTTCTGGTGCTATATCTGATTGGTTGGTGTGTGTTCTGTCCAATAGGAGCGTGATCTGGAGCGTCTGCGTCACCAGTGGCTGACYGCTCTCACCAAGAGACAGGAGTACCTGGACCAACACCTTCAGACCTTGGTCAGCAAGCCAGGTAACACACACACAACAGTCAGTGTAGTGGAGGAAGTACTGTATAAGTTTGGGCGGCAGGTCAAAGGGCACAGGAAATGAGGTAGAGGAAGTGGTGGCAGAAAACACCTTCCTCTGATTGCCTACACATCTGTGTGGCATTGAGGAAGAAAGACATTGACATTGTTGTGCTCCCTCTACAGAAAAGACCGAGGAGGATATGGAGAGGGAGGCCCAGCTTTTGGAATGGCGTCTGACTCTGACTGAGGAGAGGAACGCGGTAATGGTGCCTTCAGCCGGCAGCGGCATCCCTGGAGCTCCCGCAGAGTGGTGAGAGAGACAGGGAATGTGCGTGTGTGTGCGTTTGCAAGAGAGATGTATATAGATGGAGATGTGGAAGGATCAAACCGTTTTCCTATGGGAAATGTCCATATTATTCAACAAGTGTCTTTGGTCATGTTTCTTTCTTTCTCCAGGGTCCCCCTACCTGGAATGGAGACCCATACCCCTGTGCTTTTCCTGGACCTCAGTGGTAAGTTCTTTCTCTACTCTTCTTTTCTTCGTTCTCTCTCTTCTGACTGTTCTAGTGTAACATTACGTCAATCATTGAAAACATCACTTTCATTCATATAGCACCGCATGTCTTTCTCTTACTCTCTCTTTTCTCTTTCTCTCTCTCTCTCCCCCCCTCGCTCTCTCCAGCGGATGATTTCAGTTCCCAGGAGGCATTGGAGGTCCCGGAGGCAGGCGGTTGGGACGCCACTCTGAGCGGAGAGGATGAGGACGACTTCTTCGACCTGCAGATCGTCAAACACTATGATGGAGAGGTAAGCACCGGGTCCTATTCATTAGGGCACACCGTATCACTATTTTTGCAACGGAAAACCAAAAGCGTTTTTCATTGGGAAAGTCCAAGTAATCCCTCTCTGTTTGTCGGCTCTCTTCCATATGATCCCTAATGAACACAACCCTGCTCCTCCCCATCCCCTCTCCACTAGGTAAAAGCTGAGGCGTCATGGGACTCCACAGTGCACGAGTGTCCCCAGCTGAGCCGCGGCGGAGCGTGGCCAGAGCAGAGGGTGTATCTGACGGTACGTTGCGTGGTGCAGCTCAGCCACCCGGCAGACATGCAGCTGGTGCTGAGGAAACGGATCTGCGTCAACCTGAACCCGGGCAGACAGGGCTTCGCCCAGAACCTCCTGAAGAGGATGTCCACGCGCTCCACCATCCCCGGCTGCGGGGTCACCTTCGAGGTGGTCTCCAACATCCCCGGGGTGAGCCATACCCGAGGGACACAGGAAATGTTGTGATTTATAATCAGTTACCATGGCTCTTTTTTTGTACTAACTTACTACAATCACTATAGCTCTCAGCTGTTTAAAAATATGTCCTGTCCTCGCGTTCTCCTTCATTGCACGGAGCCAACCTAATGATGCCTTTGGCTTCCACCATATTGTTTTCCTCTGTCAAGTAATGTATTTTAAAACCGTATAATAACAATCTATGCTATTTAGCAGACGCTTTTGTCCGAAGCGTCTTAGTCATGTGTGCGTACATCTTACGAAGGGGTGGTCCCGGGAATCGAACCCACACTCCTGGTGTTGCAAGCACCATGCTCTACCAACTGAGCCGACCAGTGCCGATGAAGGGGAGGAGATTAGGAGTGGACAGATATTTCAAGCAATTGAGATCCTGCGTCTTTTTGGCAGCTCTACTAACGCTCCCCGGTCTCTCTCTCCCGCCTCTCTCAGGACGCCCAGGGTTCAGAGGACAGGGAGATGTTGGCTCGTCTAGCTGCCAGCGCCGAGAACCCCAAGTCGGCCGACAATGAGGCGGCCATTGAGAAATACCTCCGCAGTGTCCTGGCTGTGGAGAACATCCTCACTCTGGACCGACTACGACAGGTCACTACACACTTACACACTGAGGATGGACTGTGTTCAATGTCTGGGTTGCGTTTGACATTTTTTTCAGTGCTTATAAGTTTAACCTGCTAAATAGTTGCATTTGCACATTTCAAGTACTTGTATTAAATTATTAGTAAACCAATAGAAACCTTGAATGGAGTACTCGAGCCCATCCCCACTACACACTAGGACCATCTACATACAACACTTAACATTTCTGTTGGTGCATCGCAGGACAATTCAGTACTGTTGCTGCTATTGCATGTTCCTGGTTTTGACTGTGTTTTATCGTGTGTGTGTGTTTATAGGAGGTGGCGGTGAAGGAGCACATGGCAGGCAAAGGGAAAGGCAACAGACGCAGTCTCAGCTCCCCCAGTGTACACAGGGTAAATGGCACATTCTCTACAAAAGTCATGTCTGTTGGGGTACTGGGTCCTTGCTATATTGATTTATTTAATAGGTTTAGGCAGCAGAGGTCTGCCTAAATACATTTTCTTTTTCCTTCCTTCCTTCCTCTCTTTCTCTTGTTCAGCTCTCTGGCAGCAGACAGGACCTGTCCTCTACCTGCAATCTGGAAAACAAGGTGATTATACAACCCAGTTGAAGCTATACAACTGTTAGTGTTCAAACTGAACAAATCCAGAGCCCAAAGTACATGGATCAATCCCCACATCTTTTAATTCTCTCTCCCCCTCCGCCCGTTCTCTCTCTCTCTGCTGTTCTTTTCTCTCTTCTCTCCTCCAGAGTCGCTGGGAGAGCCAGCAGGACATCTTCATCACCTCGCCCCAGTTCAGCCGGACTCTGCCTCGCCCCTCGCCCTCCTCCTCCCCCCCCACCATGCCCCCACAGAACCAGAGCCAGGACTCAGAGCAAGGTAAGGCCCTGACTCCTCCCTCTACACCACTGCTCTACCATCCCCTCCCCTCTCGCCCCTCTATCTTTCTCCCCCTGAGACTGCTCTGTTAACTGGCTGACTCTACCTCAGTCTTGACATTCACTCTCTCTTTTTCTCTGTTCTCCTGTCATCCTTCTCTTTTCTGTGCAGTAGACCTCTGGTGTGATTKCGTCTCTGTGTTTTAATTAGTGCGTGTGTTCGTGCCAGGGTTTCTTTGAATCGGTAATGCAGTGGCTCTGCAAATGTGGAGCGGATATTCTCCGCTGCTGGCCGGATCTCCAGGCGACCATCGCATGAGCCTGAAACCACAGACTGGCCAAACTCGTGTTTCTAAAAATGAATTCAAAGGCACAAAGTCATTTTATGTTAATTTGTATTTCATTCTAAGTAAGTCACAGCCTATATGCTCAATTTACAGACTATAATGATTTAATACAACTAAATGTTGTTTAAATGCTGAGAGCTTTATGTCCCTACCAGCCTGTTTTGTCGCTCTCGCAAATGCTTCACAATGTATATCTGGGAAGGCTTGAAATAATWGAAATAATATAGCCTAAATAATTAATTAGGCTCCCTGTCTGGCTCCTGACCTATTTAGAGTGGTTATATGCTGTTTAATATGACATGTAGCTTATTTGAAATTATGTACACTTCTTACATTCACCTCTTCATGTTTATTCCAATCATTTTCATTCAAATCCATATGGTTTGGTTTCAATACTTCAAAACCAAATGGAAGGTCCAAGTAGTCACAAAAATAGARGGGTGGTTAAATTGTGATTTTAATGGATGGAGCGAATTTGGAGCTGCAGTTTTTTRCCCGCMATTGTGCAGTGTTTTTTTGCCGGAGAGCTCCATGAGCGATGAGAAGGATTTCCAACTGCTCAACTCCGCTCACATGCTCTGCTCCCAAGTGGATGGGCCTATGCCCTCCCAGGGCCACGCCCCTGCCCAGTCACGTGAAATCCAMAGATTAGGGCCTAATGAATTTACTTAAATGGACTGATTTCCCTAATATGAACTGTAATTCAGAAAAATCTTTGAAATTGTTGCATGTTGCTTTATATATTTCTTCAGTATAGTTACCTACCTGCCCTAATTGGTTACGCACCCAATGCATATGGGTCCAATACATTTCTCAAATGGCCGGTGAATTCAAATCTTCCCGGTCACGTTGTCCGGTGCCACATTGTCCTAACAGAAACCCTGGTGTGTGCGTGTACCTGTGTTACATACAGTAGTACCATTTCCTGTTTTTTTTTTTTTTCACTCTCAGCGATGTCGTTTTAATGGCTGTGTTGCCAATGAGAATTAATCATTCAGATTCATTTGCAATCTTCATGATTATAATATGTTAGTACGTGGTAAAATCATCTTTATTTTATTATGTTCAGTTATTTTAATTTATTCTTTGTCATCTGTCTGACCTGGTCCAGCCATGTTATATTTTTGTTGTCATTTCCTGGGCTTGCTTTTCAACTTCRTGTCTTAATCTCTCGCACCTCCCCCACCTTCTAAACCTTCTCCTGCCCTTCCTCTTTTCCTCCGGTTCCTCCTCCTGCTCCTCCCTTTCTTCTCCTCCCCTATCTTTTCTTCCTGGCCCTCACCCTCTCCTTTCCTCCTCCTCTCTCACCGGTTCTCCCCTCAGGTCGTTCAGGGCTTGCTGCATCTTATCTTTCAGTCAAAGCCCTGGTGCCGCAGATGCCCAAGCTACTCAAGTCCCTGTTCCCTGCCCGCGAGGACAAGAAGGAGCCCCTGCGCCCCTCGCCCCACTCCCTACAGGTAGGGCTCTCACACTGACCTTAGGTAACCAAGTGACCTTTGGACTATCACCAATGGTCACCCCCCACAGCTGATTCAAATCATCAAAGCTTGATGATGAGTTAGTTATTTGGTATAARGTGCACCCAGGTGGTGTGGGGGGGGGACTAGGACCGAGTTTGGGAAACCCTGTTGTAACCCCACTGAAGCCTTTCCCATTTTCTGTGATTTCCCCAAATAAACCAAACCATGTTTCTAGCCACAACACCTATCAGTAACTGGGAGCCCAGAGAAAATGTATGGTTGATGTGGGTCTATACTCCACTGTAGTTCAGTCTCCTCATCCTCTGACTCCCAAATGAGTGCTCAAATCCATGCCTTCTTTTCAATGTAGCCTATTTTTCCTTTTTTTTCTCTTCCCATATGACATAATGATTTGCTCAATTCATCCATCAGGCCTTTTACCAGGTGCTGCTATCACAATAAGACCTATCATTATCTGCATTTGAATGGAATGGAGTAAAGTGGAGATGGTTTTTAGAGCATTCAGAGGAAGTTGTGTCTAAACTAGTGAATGTTACATTCAGCTTCCAGCAGAGCTGACAAAACACACTCTTGTATTACAGGWTATAAGACGAGCTACTCTAAGAAAGACACTGCTCGATACACTGTGCAGCGCTGAAATGATTCCCACCTGCCACTTGTGATTTAGAGTTGTTTTCCACAGTGGGAGACGGGCACACCTGGGGTGGTGAAGCTGGGGGTAGAGCGATCTGGAGCTGTCTATTGGGATTATGGTCATTATTGCACTGTGATGCAATGGCTTCTAACAGCCGACAAATCAGCTTGCTGSCAGCTCTAAACAAACTCTTGAAAAAAAGCTGTTTGACCAGATACAATGCTATGTCTCTGTGAACAAATMAACAACAMACTTTCAGTATGCTTATAGAGAAGAGCACTAAACATGCACTGCACTGACACAAATGGCTGYAAAAAAACTTCAGTGTAGCCTTTCATATTATTGAAAACATTTGTGTTTTTGCTTTATATCCTGCTTTATATCCTTGGTTGAGAGCTATCTATCCAATAGAACACAGAGGGTTTTCCTTCAATGGAAGCTTCTGTAAAGTGTGGTATTCCGCAAGGCAGCTCTCTTGGCCCTTTACTGTTCTCTATTTTTACTAATGACCCACCGCTAGCATTAAACAAGGTGTTGCAGTCAGTTTTGGAATGGGTGGGTAGTAATAAACTAGTCCTGAACATATATGAAACTAAAAGCATTGTATTTGGTACAAATCATTCCCTAAGTTCTAGAGCTGAATCTTGTAATAAGTGATGTGGCTATTGAGGAGAATACACTTCTTGGTTTCATCTTAGACTGTACATTTGTAAATTGTCATGGTCAAGGCACATTGATTCAATTGTTGTAAAGATGGGGAGATGACTGTCTGTGATTAAAAGATTCTCAGCATTTTTAACACCACAGTTGACCAAACAAGTCCTGCCAGCTCAAGTGTTATCTAATCTTGACTCCTGCCCAGTGATTTGGTCAAGTGCTGCAAAGAATGACATAGAAAAGCTACAGCTGGCCCAGAACAGAGCAGCACATCTTGCCTTTCAYTGTCAGTCTCTCTTGGCTCAAAGTAGAGGAGAGATTGACTGCATCAATTATTGCATGAAAAATTGTGTTGAAGATACCAAATGGTCTGTATATAGCTCTGACAGACATACTTACCCCACCAGACATGCCACCWGGGGTCTCAAGGCAACGCACAGTGTTATATAGAGCCATAATCCAGGCTTCTCACCATGTGGACTGGCTGTGCCACTATGTCAAAAATAAATAATACTTTATTTGTTATCATTTAAGAACAGGCACCACACCCTAATAGAGTATTTTTTTGCGCTAGATTGCAAGAAATGGCAGTTACATGTTTTCAAAAACACAAATCTCAGAGCCAATAGTTCTGAAAGTGGTCCCCGAAAATTGCGTACTACATCACATATGTGCAGATATGTGCACCCTGTCATTGCTCTCTCTCTCTGGCTCTGCTGTGTGTTTCTTGCTACCTGTCACTCAATTGGCGAGGGGCTGAATATCATTGGCTGGAACATGAAATGGCCCACGTGGGGGGAAATGTAGGGAACATGGCGCAGCACAGCTTCCAGAAAACAGTCTTTCAAACTAGGGTTTTCGTAGCTAATTGAGGTAAAACAGTAATTCTACTCAGATTATGGATGTTTGAAGTACACATTGACACATCCAGCCCTAAGCGAGAAATTTGAAACATACTAGTCGTCAAAGTACCGGAGCATGTCTTTAAGGCGTATGTACACTTTATATACAAAAGTATGTGGACACCCCTTCAAATTAGTGGATTCGGCTATTWCAGCCACACCCGTTGCTGACAGGTGTATAAAATTGAGCAAACAGCCATGCAATCTCCATAYACAAATATTGGAATGGCCTTACTGAAGAGCTCAGTGACTTTCAACGTGGCACCGTCATAGGATGCCACCTTTCCAACAAGTCAGTTTGTCAAATGTCTGCCCTGCTAGAGCTGCCCCGGTGAACTGTAAGTGTTGTTATTGTGAAGTGGAAATGTCTAGGAGCAACATCGGCTCAACCGTGAAGTGGTAGGCCACACAAGCTCACAGAACACGGGACCGTCAAGTGCTGCATTTCAATGTAAGGTCTATCTATACCTGTTATATTCGGCGCATGTGACAAATAAAATTTGATTTGATTTTCTGAATTGCGTAGTGCATAAAAATTGTCTGTCCTCGGTTGCAACACTCACTACCGAGTTCCAAACTGCCTCTGGAAGCAACGTCAGCACAATAACTATTCGTCGGGKGCTTCATGAAATGGTTCCATGGCCGAGCAGCCGCACACAAGCCTAAGATCCCCATGCGCAATGCCAAGTGTCAGCTTGAGTGGTGTAAAGCTCACCGCCATTGGACTCTGGAGCAGTGGAAACGCATTCTCTGGAGTGATGYATCATGCTTCACCATCTGGCAGTCCAACGGATTAATCTGGGTTTGGCGGATGCCAGGAGAACGCTACCTGCCCYAATGCATAGTGCCAACTGTAAAGTTTGGTGGATGAGGAATAATGGTCTGGGGCTGTTTTTTATGGTCGGGCTAGGTCCGTTAGTTCCAGTGAAGGGAAATCTTAACGCTACAGCATACAATGACATTCTAGACAATTCTGTGCCAGGCCTAATTACCCAACATCACTAATGCTTTTGTGGCTGAATGGAAGCTAGTCCCCGCAGCAATGCTCCAACATCTAGTAGAAAGCCTTCCCAGAAGAAGGGAGGCTGTTATAGCAGCAAAAGGGAGACCAACTCCATATGAATGCCCATGATTTTGGAATGAGATTTTTGAAGAGCAGCTGTCCACATACTTTTGATCATGTAGTGTAATGTGCAGTAATGTATGTTTGCTTTCCTATGTTATTGTATTTAAATATATGTAAATTCTAAAGTATTTTTGTTTGTAATGTCTTTTTCGTGGTGTCGGACCCCAGGAAGGCAAGCTGTCGCTAATGGCGATCCCAATAAAAATCTAAATCTAAGCTTCAATGGAGGTAAAACGTGAKTGGTTTAACACAGAAGGCGAACTACTACTCCCTACATCTCTCCAAGAATTTGGTTTTATCCCCATCTTCTCGAGCTGTCTAGTGTTATAATGGCGCCTCGTAAGCATTGCTCTAAGGCAGGGGTGTCAAACTCATTCCATGGGGGGCCCTAGTGTCTGCTGGTTTTTGGCCTTTCCTTTCAATTAAAACCTAGACAACCAGGTGAGGGGAGTTCCTTCAAAGGGGGAAGCGAGAACCCGCAGAGACTCGGCCCTCCGTCGAATGAGTTTCACACACGTGCTCTAAGGTAGTGCAGGGTTTCCCAAACTCGGTCCTGCACATTTAGAGGAACAAAAAAACAATTGGACAGAAAATAATTGTACATCTCTTTCCAATAATTTTTTTTTTTTTTCTGGAACAACATGAGGGTTTTACATAGCGAAGTGATTTCTTACATCTCTTGTCTGTAAAGTAGTTGATGGGTTGCTTATTTAATACCATGTCTATAGCCTATATAGTAAAGTCGAAAGTCGCTGAACACTATGTTGGTTTMGCCCAGCCAAGCTTGCTGTTTAATTTCCATATAGACTAGATGTATTGCCAATGCAGTAAGATGTAGCAATGCCATGGTTCCACTTCTGTCAACGCTGCATTTGTTAGTCACGCTTTAAAGACAGATAACGSCACAATGGATTAAAAAATTATTCTGTATGGATTAAAACCACTTTTGTGAAGAGCCGAATATAATCGGCTGAGCTTTTTGGCTTTTTATATTAAACTCTTAGTTATGTATAATGTGAAAGAATACTTATGTATTTAATTGAAGTGTTTCTTCTTTCCCATTGAACATAGTTGTGTTTCTCTCTCTCTCTCTCCCTGGCAGCACATGCCTCGTATCATCATGCAGACGACAGGGCCTGAAGACAGCAGGATCCGGATAGAACCGGTAAGTTCCAGTCTAGTTGTAGTTAGTTGTTTAGAGATCAGTCTAGTTTGAGTTGGTTAGAGATTTACAACAACTCTTCAGGCTGAGACAGTGTATTGACCATATAAATAGAGTGAATGAATTATATTTCTATGGTATTGACTGTAATATGAAGCTATGGTTGGTAGTAAGCTAGTGGATCTGAGGATCTCATTACGAGGATGATGGTGGTGGTCGAGGTGGTAAAGATAATTGTGGTGGTGATAGGCAGGCAGTATGACGTCATGGTTTGCTCCGGTCAGTCTTGAGTTGGGTTGAATAATTCTTAAATCCCTGTCTTTGAGGTGTGATTGCCATTGCCGTCAATTCCCCGTAGGTTGCTATGGTAGTGAGGACAGCCCTGATCCCGGCCCTGACCAATGACAGGTGGTCGGTGTCCCCTGAAGCCACTCCTGTTCCGTCCTCCCAGCATGACCTGCATGACTACCCCCTCAGCCCCATCAGCGAGGCCTCCAGTGGCTACTTCTCCACTAGCGTTTCCACAGCAACCCTGTCCGAGGTTTCTGCCGGCGGCGACCACCCCACCACCCCTCTCCGTCCATCCTCCTCCCTCACCCTCCTAGAGGCAGGGGTGAGGCTGAAGGGGAGTAATGCTCCTGAAACTACATTACCCAGAACCCATCCACAGCAGCAAGCTGACCGGAACGGTGTTACTGCTGCATCTCCTCAGTACGAAAACAAAATGGCCACCACCGGTCCCGGCTCCAACGTCAACAGCGTCGTGACGYGCAACAAGCCCTTCTCAGTGCAGAGGGTGTGCACGTCGGACCTGAAGTCGTTGCAGGAGCGTGTCCTGGGGGAGGAGGAGGGAGGAAGAGGAGGACAAGGGAGTCTGGAGAGGTTGGAGATCATCCTGGACGATGAGGACGGCGGTCGCGACTTCGTGTTGCCTGATTGGCTGAGAGAGGGGGCGTGCGTGACGGTGGGAGCCAATAAGGGCGGGACGGTGCGCTACGTGGGCAACACGAAGTTCGCAGAGGGCGTGTGGGTCGGGGTGGAGCTCGACTCGCCCTCAGGTGTGTGTTRACTGTTCACAAAGGAATCGCATGACTTAACATAATGACACCATAAGCAATGGAATCTAAGGAAGTAACCTGAAAATGTAGAGGGCCCTGTCCTTGTCCGCATACACATCAAAGTAGGCAGTGCTTAGTTTAGGAAATTCAAAGTACTAAACAAACTCTATTCCTTGTCTAACTCCCCTTATTCCCTCCCTCTTTCTCCTTCCTTCCCCTCTCTCCAGGTAAGAACGACGGCTCCGTAGGCGGGCACCACTACTTCCGCTGTAACCCTGGTTACGGCGTCCTGGTGCGTCCCGACCGAGTGTTCAGACGGGACCGTTCCACCAAATGGAACCCGGAGAATCGGCGCAGCGGCGAGTTCTACCAACCTGTTCTACGGGGAGAGTCCACTAACAGGAGAGGGGAGAACCGCAAGTCCTGGAGCAGTTGAACTGGAGAGAAACAGGCCTGGGTGGGAGAGACTTTTAATCCTCACACCACTTTGTCTCCTGGCTCGGATCAACTAGYAAACCCACACATTCTTTTTATCCTGTTTCTAAGCCTCCGTCTCCCTCAGACTCCTATCAATTTCCCCCTAACTATGCAATATTACCACATCTAATGTAACAACGGTCCCTGTCCCCTACCCACCATCCACCCACAGCTTGGCAACACTACTTCAGTACTGTGCCCTCTCCTGGCCAAGAGATGCTAGGCTGGGTTTCTGTATAATCACTGTGACATCTGCTGATATAAAAAGGGCTTTTGAATACATTTGATTGATACAGGCTGATCCTGTGTTGGCTTGACTGGCCATGCCTCTGTCTCACTACAGGGAAACACCCATAGGGATCTGTCTGGATTCATTTCAATAGGGAAGACTTTTACTCAACCTGCTCCTGGTGCGCTGTCTCCCCATCTGGACGCAGCACTGGTGGCYCCCCCTGTGGCATGGATTGGGCACAGCACCTGAAGTGTGACTATACAGAGTGCTGCTGTCTGTATGAAGTGACGCACAGGGCGACCAATGGAGAATGTTTCTTCTCGGGCCAAGGTTCAGGATCCATAGTGATGACATAACTTTTTCTGATGTCGTCAAACTGGTCACCTCGAGAATCCTTCTGAACGAATGAGGCTCTATTCCACCAGACCTGGACTGGAACCCCCGACCCCTCTTTTTCAATGGAACTGTCCCTTTTTACTAAATTACTAAAGTTACTATATCCGTTTCCCACATGTGGAGTCATTTATCTGAAATGATCGATTCTTCCAGAATGTGCCTTCATGATGAGTTTATTTTTCATTGTAATATATTTCTTCGTGGTTTTYTTAGATTTTCACCCTCTGTTGAGCTTTGATGAGAATGCCTTGTGTAAGGTGATCTCAGGGACTGCAGAGTGGACATGAACGTGTATGTGGMTGCGCCTGTGTGTGTGTTTTAGAAGTTTGGCCCTTAAAGGCCGAATTTACCCATGGCAATGTTGTACAGTGGACAAAAAATTGAGTGTGTGTGTGCATGTTTTCGGCTAATCTGAAAGGTGAAGCATCGTTGTTATGATGACGTGGTTTCTGCAACAGTCATTGGCGTTGGTTTTAAATTGTAAGTGGAGAAGTAGGTTGAAAGATGGTTCCATTATGAGGAGAAGCCCAGTGTGCAAAATTGGTTAAAAATAGATGTTTTTCAATGTCTTGCTCATAGGGAGAAGATTTTGCACAGTAGAGGTTTATCCCTAGTTTGGTGGTGACTAGTGATCTGTGTTAGCAAAATGGGTGCCTYTGGTTTTAGAACTGTTTGAGGAAGTAGCAGTGGCATATATGTATGGTGTGTGTGCTGGACTGGACTGCTGGTGTTGTGTAACGTTGTATCAATGTGTTAACGTCATGTAACGTGTGGAGCGGAAGTTGGATGGAAGCTGGTCTTTGATTTGTGTTTGGGGGGGAAAAAATCTATCTTCTACGCATGCGTTCTCCTGTTCTTTTTAGATACAGATCTGTAATGGGGGTCTGAAATGTACATACTGACTCAATGACTTTGGGAGATGAAGGGAATTAAGAATGTGGAAGCATATTATTATTATTTTTTTTAATATAGTTTCAAAGCTTTAGGAGCAAATTTGTTTGAATGCAAATTCCAGGTTGAGAGTTGAAGGATGTGTAATGAGGGACACTATGGAGTTTTAATTKATGTTTAATTGATCCCTAGTAAATCATTTTTTTTAGACAGAAGTTTCATTAAAATAAACTGTGCGCTCTCACCTAGTGAGCTGAGTCACAAGCTCTGACAGGACTCAATGTGTGTTAAAGGGATACTTCACCCAAATTCCAACATGACACATTGGTTTCCTCACCCTGTAAGCAGTCTATGGACAAGGCATGACAACAACCCATGCTAGCATTCTTTGCACATATCCACAATTGATTGTGAAACTCAATAAAGTCACTTATAAAATGTTTTGTACATGATGAGCAACAAACGCTCTTATCGATCCCATGACTTGAATTTGTGCCACAAATGCTAACATGTGGAAACGGTGCCAGGGAAACTAAACCAAAGCATGGATTGCCGTCATACCTTGTTTCCTCACCCTGTAAGCAGTCTATGAACAATGTCATTTTGTAATGACTATACCTTTAACACTAGTCCATTCAGCAAGCATGGCGTGAAGTCACAACATAAATGATCTATCTGTAAGATATACCCCGTCGCCTCAACGCTATGCCATTTCTTTAAGAAAGGTCTAAATTTGCTATGATATATGTTGTAATGGTTGACATATGCCTTTAGCATGTGAAAAAGACTAAGCCTTTTAAATTATACTGAAAAACATTGTTGATTGCACAAGTAATTCTATGAGGAATGATGCTGCTATAGCAACTGTAATATAACAGTAAATTGATCTGATCATTGGTATTATAGTCCTTATCGGGAGTTAATCTTGATTATAGTCTTGATCTTTAGCCTCAAACACCACTTGAGATGGGACAGAGTAAGGAGGAGTTGTCAATGGGCTGATGACTGGCCAGTTGGGAGATATAGTCTAGTAGATGGGATGAGCAAGTGTTTTATTTGTCATGGTTGCCTTAAGTATTTTACCCGATTCGCTCAGAACCATTACGTTGCTGTTAGCAGATTTGGGTGTTTTTTAAAAAGTTGTTTGTCATGGTTGAGTTGGTGTCGAGCCTTTAACCGAGTGATCATCATTGTGCTAATATAAGGAATGGAATTGAGTTTGAGGGTATGTGCGTGTGTCGTGTGTTATATGAAGATTGTGAGAGCAGGTAGGTTGCGTTTAGACAGGCAGCCCAATTCTAATCTTTTTCCCCCACTAATTGGACTTTTGACCAATCAGATCAGCTCTGAAAACGAAAAAGATCAGAATTGGGCTGCCTGTGTAAACGCAGCCATAGTGTATCGGATGGATTTGGCCTCGGTTTTGTCGTGTCCACGCTTCTTTGCACAGAGACCGAAAAGTGGTTAAGATCACTTCAGGCTTATCTAGTTCTTTATTTCAGTGCCTCGCTCTTTCTTTCTCTCATACTCTTTCTCATCAGGAAGTCAGAGACACACAAGTAGCTCTGATTCAAACCCATTTCATTATTCAGTAGCTTTTACCGGTTTGTATTTCCAACTGTTAGCTCTTTAACGAGATGTGGAGTTTCCTAGTTCAGACTAGCACGTGTCATAAGTACTTAATTTCATCATCATGGACTTGATCATATGACCATTTATGCTTGTAACTGTACGCGCTCAGAACCACGTTTTCTATTGAGTTTGACCGTTAGACTGTCTATACTTGATTAAGGATATATCCATACAGTTACCGTATCATTCCACAGAAGGCATGCTCTGTGTTTTAAAGAATAAGCAAGGCCCAAGGGGGGGGGGGGGATTTCAAGAGTATATTTGTTATTCTTCCGTTCCAATATATACATATCCTATATATCTCTATCTATGGCAACACAGGCTCAGAGCAATATGATACCTGCCTTTACGTGGCCTTCAGTCTACAAGTTAGTCTTCACGTCAATCTGTCTGTCCCTCTCTGGGTTTAATAACTAAAAACCTCCATCTTTGGCATTCTCCAGACTACCAAGTCTGGCAAGGCGAGACTCCATAACTAGAAACCCTCAAACTCCAGCCATGGAGAAACCTGTGTACTATTAGACTGTTCCTTCACACTACACGTGGCTTGTCCATAGCCAGCAGTGGACCACATCAGACAAACTGCCACTGTACAAAGTCGGGCGCTGGCTTATGTGCCAATGGAAGCTCATGTCAGTAGAGGATTCTAATGGGGAACTTGTCTGTTTTTCCCCAACACAGACARCAACTAGAGTAGAGCCTCTTTACCCCCAACTCTCACCGGCCACGTTCCATTTCTGTGCCGAGCTCCCATCGCTCAGGTGTTCAACACTAAAGCGGTAGGAGGAAGGGGCAAGGGACAGACATGGAATTGCGCCGGATCTTCAGACTGTTTGTGCAACTCTTCTTCTACAACGATTGCTTCTGAAATGGCACCCTATGGTATAATATTCCTGTAGTGCATAGAGAATAGGGTGCCATTTTAGACACACTGACTGACCTGAGACCAGCTCTGGTCTGTGCCTCGTCCTGGAGTCTTGAGTTATCAATAATAGTCATCAATGATTTGCGTATCTGATTCTGTTCTGCCGGTTGTCGTGAAGTGTATTATTTCACTATATCTGTGGGAGCGAATAGGTGTAGGCATGACTATGTATGTATGTGTATATATATAAAGACTTAAAAATCTGAGCACAAGTTTGGATTTTGATTAATTTAATTCTCTGCTGAAATCCAAAGAATAATCATGTATTATAATACATTTATCATTTTATTTTTTATTGTCTGGACAATTATCTCCCTGTAAAGGAAAGAATAAAAAAAAAATGAATTGATTTACAGATTTGTATCATCTGCAGGTTTTTTTTACGAGACTGTAATCTTCCATCATTAAGGGCAGAATGCTAATTTGAGCTCCTGATGTCAATTGCAGATTTGGGCCAATTGATACACATTTTGAGAGCTAGACTTTAGTTGCTCACAAAACACAGACCCATTGTTCATCTTTCTTTATTCTTTAGTAGATACAATACTAAAATAAACAAGTTAACAAAATGTTTTTCAAACAAATGCAACAAAAGGCATATAGATTTCTACATATTAATTACAGAACAGTCTACTGTCCAAAAAAGGCACTAAATTCTGAAATAGAAGATAACAGGACTCGTTTAACTATTTCAATCTGATACAACAGTGATTTCAATAATTTATATTCATTTCATCTTCTAGAATATTTGTTATTTCATGTATTCACATTATGTATGAATGAGGACTGGCAATAGCTGTTCCCTCGCAGTTTCAAAGGCAAAGCCCCTCCCACAGAGGTTAATGGTCATTATTGAGTAGCAATCCTTTAACAAAGACGTTTTCACCTGGTTTTGTATACAGTACCAATTTTTAATTTGTAGATTTGACAGATTCATCAAATTCTGGGTGATGCCAATGAACCAAATCGTGTGCTAGCTCGCTACTTGATATGGCGTTAACAATTGTTAAACAGTCTCGAGAGACTAGTAAAGAGCTCAGAAACCTGAAGGATAAGTTTTGCCTTTGATGGAGTACAATAGGGCAATGAAAAACACGGTAGTTTGGGGCCGACTCAGACCCGAGTTATGCGTGCATAAATGTAACATTATTCCCCCTATTCTACACTTTCCAATATTTAATGGATTGAACAATTGAATATGGCAACTTTCAGGATGAATATTTACGACTATTTTTGATTCACCAACCTATTTCATGCTTAAAGGGTCTCCAAACCTGTTTTATTATTTATAAATACTTTTCTAACCCTAAATAATACACAAGATCAGAGTATTTTTTAAATCTACCAATTCAATTGGTGCTGAAAATGAGATTAATATGCATGTATTTACATGGCCTTTRATTGATCCATATATTCTAGTGCAGGGATGGTCAACTCCAGTCCTCGGGAGCCGGAGTGGTGTCACTTTTTGCCCATGCCTAACAAACACAACAAGCTGAATAAACTAATTGCATTCTAAACTGAAGATCTTGATTATTGGAGTCAGGTGTGTTAAAAGTGTCACACCAAGCATGCCCCCCAAGGACTGGAGTTGCCCATCCCTGTTCTAGTGAGTCTGTCAAATTTAAAGTTATGGCTTTAGATAAATGTACTGAAAYCCAAGAGAAAATCAGCTGGCCAGAAAYTGGGAGGGTTTTCAGCGGTTAGGTTAAATGTATTCAGTGTGCACAAGGGAACCACGCTTGAAAAGCCCTTTATGCACCTGCATAAAAGGTAAGTCTAAATACCAACTACTAAGAAGTGCTTAGGAAAGGCGTACATTTACTAAGTCTGAATCGGGCCCACTGCATATCAAAATAAAAAACAAACTAAGAATTTAATGATTAATCTCATACTATACATTTCTGCTTGGCAGAGTTTTACACATGGAAAGATTTAAGTAACAAATCGAAAATAAAATGTTTTTTTTCTGCCTCAGTCTTTAGAATAGTCTTATCTTGTAAGATACATATTTGATACAGAACAAAGCACTAGGTTTTAGTGGAACWTCAGAAGCAGCAGAAACAGGTCAGCTTGGCTGTCATTTAATATATATTGGCCTACTTAAAGGGACAGTTCACCCAAACATCAATGTGAGTCATCTCTGCAACTTGGTCAGCTAACAGTATGTCACGAGACACTAACGTTTGCCAAACATCTCAATACCTCAGAAGCAGGGGTTGGAACCAATTATTTATTAGTTTAATTCTGAACAGAACCATATTTTTTGTTGCGTTCCTCTGTTCCCACAGAGGTTTGAAAGGGAAAAAACGTTACTTTTTTATGTCGTTCTTTTTTAAACTTCTGAAATCGGGTGGTGGGAGAGAGAGAGGATGGCTTGAAGCGCTGGGCATCTTATGYCATGCATTATCTGAATTAGGCCCACGGAATTATACATGTGGAGGACTGGCATCTATGGAGGAACTTTTAATTTCAAAGAGTTCGCTTAATGTTGGACCAGAGCTAGCTAACAAGCTTGTGTGTGAAGAGCGGCGCCAGAATTAAAATAAAAACATCTTACCTTTTTGTAGTTTATAAATCCAATGTGAAACGTGATACCTAGCAAGAACCCATTCTTCTCTAATTACAAATCGCTCTCCCTAATTTCTGAATCACGCTTGTAACGTCAATAGGCTACAGTAAACAATACTTCGGATGGGGAGGGGCAGGTAGCCTACACGCACACTGGCAAAGATTTTCAGCTGGCAGGGAGGCAGACACCGGAATAAGTTTCTTAATGAGAGAGTGAGTGCTTTGCGCGACAGAATAAAAGAACGGAATGTAAAATAACGTTATTAGCCGGATCCCATGGTTTTAAAACAACAGTATAGATCACTTTCGTTCTGATTCTGTTTGTTTCTGTTCCCTGAACTGGTTCCAAGCCCTGCTCAGAAGTGGTCTAACAATAAGCTGGGACCATATCCCACCATGACTGTTGTGTAGATCTGGCAAGGAGAAAGTTTCTCAGTAGTTTGGGATTGAGGTCTGCTGATTTCATCATAACAGGAACCTACACAAAAAAATCACATTTGAGTCTGGTCAACTTGAATGTGAACTACCCCTTTAAGGTAAAAAAACAAACAAGGTTATTCATCTACATAACTTATTTCACATTAAAAGCAGCGACCTGGGAGTGGGGGAACCTAGCTTATAGGGAAAGGTAGATGGGGGGGGGAAGGTGTTTGTGGAATCACCAAACAAACCCTGACCCCTTACCTTTTGAACCTGTGTCAGCCAACAGATCAGTCTCTCTTCCTCCTATTGCTTGCCTGGTCTGTCAATCACTCCGGACGACCAATAAGCTACGAGGGCAGGAAACTCAAGCCCCATGGTAGCTACTCCCATAAAGTGACTTATTTTTAAAAGAGAAAATACCATTTAAAAGCAAGTATCTTGGATAACAGCTTGTGTTGAAGACGTCATGGCATATAAAGGATAGAAAAAGAAGTGTTTGCATTGGTCCCTATTATTCTTAGTACTGGGAGTACAGGCAGCCGCTGGCACCTTAATTGGAGAGGATGGGCTCATAATAATGGCTGGAACGGAATGGTTTCAAACACATGGTCCATGAGTTTGATGCCATTCCATTTACTCCATTCCAGCCATTATTATGAGCCTTCCTCCCCTCAGCAGCCTCATGTGATAGGGACATTTCCAACGCACCCTTGATTGGCAATCTTAAAATAATAACGCATTTTCTCTCAACTGGGGAACATGATTATGACACCTTAATTTAAGGGAACAGACTAAGCTACGGTTAAAAGCTAAAAACAAATGGTTTGGGTACAGCTTCAATATGCTTATAGTTACCCCCATAGCAACCACGTATGGCCCCTTTCACTAGCTTGCACGATACCTCTCTCTCAAGCAATAATATAATGAATGTCTGATTTTCACTTGCTTTAAACCTATCCAGCTTAGGTAGTGCTACAACAAGGGGATATATTTATACATTTCAGGGATTACAGAGGCCTGTTGAGAACACTCGCCTCTCTCTCCCTTATACTGCGAAGTTGGAGACAAATGAAATGGGACAGACAGACGAGAGGGAAAAGGGAGGGGTGAACAGACAGTGTAAGAGGCAAAAGAGAAGAGTATACATGGAAAGAGAATATGTCTGGGTGAGGTAGAGAAGAAAGATGGAGCGAGCGAGGAATCAAATAGCATACTGTGCACGTTGGGGGAGAAGGTGCCAAAATCAGAATGCCAAGGCAGGAGCCCTCCATGCTTACAGGGAGTTGTCCAGGGTTCCATAATAACCTATTCTGATTCTTTAGACTCACACAGACAAGAGCATAATATACCTCACACACTGTACATACACTGTATGACTGTTTCATAGACAACTTTAGGGCCAGGCCTCCCAACACAATACCTCTAGAACAGTCTAAAGGGGTTAGGAAATAGGGAGGTGGAGGTAAGGGGAGGCCTGTTACCTTAGCTTTGACAGTCTCTAAGCCTATGCATTACTTTTGGTCATCATTTACAGTATAATGTTCCAACAAGCTCTACTTGCTCCCAACAAATATMTTCCTACTCTACTGTAGCCTCATCCTCATGTGCACTCACGCACGCGCGCACACACAAACATATGCTGCGTTCATAACTAAGTGGGAAGGTGGTATTTACCATATACGACTGACTGGTAGCTGCTAATGGGAAACCCGTCTATCATTCCTGAACTCTGACGTCACCTAAGGAAATGACTTCGATAACAGCATTTTCGGCAGTTAAATGCAACAACAAAACCATTGCTTTTTATAGTTATATTAATGTTTTTTGAACACTAATTTGTTTACAAGCATTATAGCTGTACATTTCTCAACGAGTTAAAAGCACGTGAATGCATCCAACACGTTTTTGCGACTTCACAACTGGTAATTACCACCTTCCCATTTGATTATGAACGCAAAATTACACGTTTCTCTCTCATCCCTAGTCGTCTAGCACCTCTGTTTTGATGTCACTTCCTGTCCCGCCCAGGGCCAATCCTCCCCCCGCCTGCGTTGCCAGGGCGAGGATGCTGTGATTGACGGCCGCCATCTCCACGGCGAGGGCGATGGGATCCTGGTGCTCCAGGGCATTGCTGTGATTGGTGGAGTCATCATCCTGGGGGGAGGGGGGAGACCAGGACACACCTGTCAGTCTGGAACCTTCCATCCCCACCCCCTGAGCGAGACCCCACCCAGAGAGCAAGGAGCGGCCAATCAGAGAGCTAGCCCTCTGGGCAGCCAAGCCCCCCCTGCCCGAGCCGGGCCAAGCCGCCAGCCAGCTGGGCAGCAGGGTGGGCACCTGCAACCGCAAGAGGGGGAGGAGTCAGGGGTCGTGTTTACACATCATACTAGTCTAAAGCTGTGGTCTTCAACCCTGAGACAACTGCAGGGCGCATTTACTAAGCAAAACCACGGGCTGCATTAAAATCGGTTCACGGACCATATTTGGRCCACCCTTGAGTTTGAGACCCCTGACCTACACACTGACCTGAAAGAAATGGATAGGTAAAGCAAAGTACTATGTTGCTTTCCACTATCCTGTGTTTTCAGATCGAGAATCCGCTTCAGACTATTGAGATGCACCCTTGTTCGGTTACGTACGTCAACTGGTTAGCATGGACAAATACATGAACATTATAAGGCGTTCTTTCCCCCTACTTCTTGGTTAGCTACCCATCTCACAGATTTGGTATAGAGAAAAAGTTCTGTACCAAATATGGAGTASAGTATGGATATGTAATGCAATACAACGTCTCATAGCAGTATACATACCTGTGTGGGAGAGGACAGGTCTAGTCGACTGAAGGGTCTGGTAACAGCTCTCTTCTCAAACAGAGGGACTTCACAGCCCTGCAGGAAAACAAGAGGCAATATGTTAAACCACCCGTATGAAGGCAGAATGGTCTTGACTACAAGATACAAACTGGATGAGACTAGGGCCTAGATTTAATCAGATCAAGCGTGAACTGGCATAGCTGYTGTTTTGGCGATGTCGAAGGTGTAACTGCTTTGGAGCTGTCTAATTGGTGCGCAGCTGCTCTTGATCATTGTCATGAAGCCACTCACGTTAGAAGATCAGAACGAGAAAGTCTATCCTATATGGAAATAATGACGCTCAAATTGAAAATCATTCAACAAAAATAATGAGGATTTCTATCAGCCTAATCTAGGTGTAGATTACATCTCATATTCTAGTGTTCGAACTGGGATTTTTCTTAATGCGTGCAGTCAATGTCAATGTCCGCTTTAAGTATAGTGCCAAGAGTCGCTAGTGGATTTGACCAGTCTAACGCATTTCCACCTCTAACACCGCAAAAACGACCGCTGTGAATGTCGGCTAAACCACATGCTCAGGGATGATCTCTCTCATGTGTATGATAGAGCACCCCTATAAAAAGGTAGAATGTCTTGGCTGTCAGATACAACACGATTTGCAGAGAACTGGACCATTCCACCTTATTAGGGGTGGTTACCTGGTCAGGGAAGTCATTCCCCTCAATGTCATCGCCGTTGGAGTGTCCACCAGGACTCTGGACGTCGATCCCATGGCTCTCCAGGATTGCTGCTTCTTCTTCGAAAAAATTAAAACTTCTCCATAACATATCTGAGCCTTACGCACTCTCTCATACACACTCACTCGACCCCCCCCCCCCCCCCCGAGAGGTCGTAAACGTTACCTATGTTGGCGCGTCTCTTGATCTCCTTGCGGCGGTTGGCAAACCAGTTGTAGACCTTCAGAGACGTGACTTTCTCCAGATCAGACAGCTTCTTCCCTGCACACACCATATTCAAGTGTTCTTACTCCATAATAAATATTCAACATAAGTATGTACCTCTTTCGTTTTTCCATGTTTTCCTCCTGCTGGTTCTTACCTGGTTTCTGGATGACAGCGTTGCAGGCGTTAGCGATCTCCTCTCTTTTAGCTTCATCAGGGTACTGGTTGTCATTGAAGTAACTGGAAAATAACCACAACAATTTATTAGGCAACATTCACATTTCTCCAAGTCTAACGGCAAATTTGCTGCTTTCCCCAATCTCTCAGCCTTTATCTAGATTATAACAACTCACCAAATCTCCCTCCCTCAACTCTCCATCACTTCCCTTTTCTCTCTATGTCTCTTCCTCACCTCTCCATCACAGCCAGACATTCTTTCCTCCAGGTGAAGCGACTGCCTCGGCGCAGACGGAAGCTCCCGGGGGTGGAGCTTATAGGGGGCGGAGTCTGCCGCCACTCAACCACATCCTCCAGAGACATGGGGGCGGGCCGCATCGTCAGAGTGGCACCTGTAGATACAACCGTGATGTCACCATGGAGACAACCCTCACGTAACCAAGATTGTATCAAGTGATCAAGTGAAACGTTGATTAATGTGCGCAGTCCCTTTAAAAATAAACTCAAACATCTACTATTTAGAGAGTGCTCTCCTTTAGTTGTTGATTGAGTGCATTTTATAAAAAAGGATTCAGCACCTTATTTCATAGAAGAATTAAGAGTGTTATATTGCGACTGCGTGGTGTGCATGTATGGAAATTAGGACTCATTTATACAAAGAGCGGTAGTGTTTTTGGCATAGATCAATAGCACTATCCTAATGAACAATGGCGGCTGTAACCCTTATATACGGCCTATAGCTGTAACACACATACAGCATTCCCATTATAAATGTAGAGATGTAGGGAGAGGTGGACTGTGTCCATATGAAGATGTTGAAACTCATAACAGATGTTTTAAAAGACTAACATCCTGGATGCTACTTGTGCTTCCTGGGACTAGAACCTATGTCTTTTTCTGACTCCATTCTATTTGACTCACACCTATACATGCTTTTGATTGGAACTAAAATTAAATGTTGAAATCTGCTGTCTAGATCAGGGATGGGCAACTGATGGGGGCCACACACAAAAAAAACTAGATAAATTGCAGTTTTACAGCAAATTTCCTGCAATTCTACACATTTTGCCATATGGTGGAGGCAAATTTTTGCAGTTTTTAATATGATAACAGATGTTCAATGGGCCCCATCCCGGTCGGTAATTCGACAATGCTTAAGTTTACCTGAGCGCTAGACTAATTTACCAATCTAAAAACATTTAGCTGACTTGGGCTAATTGAGTAACTGCTGAAGCACAACCAAATTTTGAAATTGCACCTTGTGTATTCTACTATTCTAACTCTCAACAGTAAGTTGAGACCCCGACTGAGATCCTAAAATTAAAAAATAAAAATAAAAATGTAATTGCGTGAAATTGGTCTGCGGGCCTACAAAAGGGGGGCCGCCAGTTGCCTTTCCCTAATCGAGAGATGTAGTCAACATAGATCAACAGTTTTCAAATCTGGGCCTGGAGTTCCACACCACAGCTGCTTTTCAGTCTTGCCCTTTAACCAGGGACTGATTCAGACCTTCGAGTGGACTCTTGGGACAATCAAAATCAATCAATTAACGACTGGAGGAAAAAGAACAACCGGCAGCACTGCAGAGCTGGAGGCCCGGATGGGAATAGCCCTGCTGTATGTAGCTAATACAGTAGTAGTCTATAGGTGCTGTGACATACACAGTCCACCAGGGCTCATCACTACACCCTCCCCTCCACACAGACAGAGAGGTGAGGCCGGTGTGATTTCACAAGTTTGCTTTTTATTAAAAATCAGTTTTTCACCATGGTTATACAGTCACACACCAGTACTCTTTAAGGCCTAGCTATAGTCATCATAATAACATATTAAATGAGGTTTATACAGTGCTTAAAGCACTTTACATTTCTACTCAATTGTCTTAGCGACATCGTAGCGATACAACTACAAGTACTACTACTACTCATTATACACCAGCCAATAATGAGTATTTGAATATTTGCGGCTGTGATAGCTTATTGGCTGCTGTGCCCAGAGAGTAGGGGGGGACACACAATGGGAAGTGACACATCTGGACACAGGAAGGAGTCATAGACAGACAATGGGTTTGTAGGGGCAGAAACAGGTTGCAGGGGGGTTCGAAATGTGACGTAACAGCTCAGAGAATTGGGCGGGACAAGTACTGTGAATGGAACATTCTGGGGGAGAGGCTTCAATACTGCATGGGGCGTGTCTGCAGAGTAGCTACAGTGCCTTGAAAAAGCATTCATACCCTTTGGATTTCTTCACATTTTTGTGTTAAAGTGGGATTAAAATGGATTTCATTGCAATTTTTTGTCAACAACCACAAAATACTCTAATGTCAATGACATGTTAAAGATTGATCGAAATTAAATGACTCATATAGTCGTTGCATAAGTATTCAGCACCCTGAGTCAATACATGTTAGAAACAGCTTTCCCAGCGATTTTGAGTAATTCTCYAAGAGCTTTACACACCTGGATTTGGCTATTTTATCCCATTATTGTTTTCATAATTCTTCAAGCTCTGTCAAGAAGTTGGGGATCATGGCTAGAAAGCATTTTTCAAATCTTTCCGCAGATTTAGGTCAAAACTGTAACTTGGCCACTCAGGAACATTCCCAGTCTTCTTGGTAAGCAACTCCAGTGTAGATTTCACCTCGTGTTATTGTCCTGCTGAAAATGTGAATTCCTCTCCCAGACTGAAGCAGGTTTTCCTGTAGGAGTGTGCCTGTACTAAGCTCCATCCCGTTTTTTTTAACCCTGAAAAACTTCAGTATTTGCCGATGTGAAGCACACCCACACCATGATGCCGCCACCAACCACCATGCTTGAAAATAAGGAGGGAGTTACTCAGTGATGTGGTGTTGGATTTGCCCCAAACATAAGGCTGTGCATTTAGGCCAAAAAGTGTTTTCCTTTTCCATGTTTTTTTTGCAGTGTTACTTTAGTGCCTTGTTGCATGCTTTGAAATATTTGTATGCTGTATATTTGTATTCTTCTGTCATTAATTTAGGCTTGTCCAAACAAAGGGCCTGAATACTTATACAACYACTATATTGTAGTTCTCATTTTTATTATTGTTGACAAAAACGAACAATTAAATAAATGTTAATCCCACTTTGTAACACAATAAAATGCAAAGAAATCCAAGGGGTCTGAATACCTTTGCAAAGCACTGTATGCCCATTGAAACTGAGGGGGCACAAGACGGCATGTGGGTAGTGTAGTCACATGGAGTGACTACAAATAAACACACTCAGATTTGGCATGAGTGCCCCCTAGAAAAGTGCATTGCATTGGGCCAAAACAACAGTTCAGGGATACATAGGGTGGATTTGGCCATCCCTATTTTCTAGCCCGAGAATATCAACAAATAGTTCATAGACTCGCCCATCAGCTCTCATCATATAACCCCTCTAGTTTGGGCAGGGTCTTAGAGAGTCCTCTAATAGTGGATGGAACGAGTGGAACAACTGAAGAGGGACTGGACAGATGGGAGGAGGCTGAGGGTGGGGGGGTCGGGGGGGCACAGAAGGGGGTCTGCCAGGGGGTGGAGGAGGTGGGGGGCATGGTGGGACCGGGTGGGGGGCTGGTCATGGGGGTGGTGGTGGTGGGCATTACCGGGGGTGGTCTTCTCCAACTGGTACCAGCGATAGAAGGCCCTCTTCTTCTGTTCACTGAGGTCCGAGCCCTGCTGGAGCAGCCAGTGGGAGATACGACTCTGACTGATACCTGGAGAGAGGGGGAGCAAGGGAGAGAAAATGGAGAGAGGAAGTGAGAGAGAGACAGACAGACAAAGAGAGCGAGGATGGCCCAGAGAGAGAAAGAGCACAGAAAGTGGGATTCATTAACTTGCCACTGCATATATACAGTGGATGAAGTACTTGCGGTTTCTCATTACATCCACACAAACACTAGTGACCACAGTTCCACTCCCACAGTCAAGTGCCATATGTAGTGTACTGTATTAGCCACAAGGGGGCATACTGACCTGTGACCTGAGCCACCACAGCCTGAGAGATGCGCCTGTTCCCCAGGAACACCTTGATCTCCTCCTTGATTATGGCACTGTCCCTTCTGGAGGGGGAGAGGTGGTGAGTGTGAGGGAGGAGCGAGAGAGAGAGAGAGAGAGAGAGGTGGTGAGTGTGAGGGAGGAAAGAGAAAACAAAGAGCATTGTTCACTTTTGCTAGGAAGATCGAATGAGAGGACGGTTCAAGGAAAAGAGAGGACGAGTGAAGAAGTGAGAGAGAGATGTCTGTGGAAAGAGCGAGAGAAATGGAGGAAGAGAGAGCCATGAATAGAGGGAGATATGATCAGCAAGTACAATGACGTTGGAGAGGAAGCAAAGCGCTAATCAAAAGGGAAATATTTATTTTATTTAACTAGGCAAGTCAGTTAAGAACAAATTCTTATTTACAATGACGGCCTACCCCGGCCAAACCCGGACAACGCTGGGCCAATTGTGCGCCGCCCTATGGGACTCCCAATCACGTCCGGATGTGAGACAGCCTGGATTCGAACCAGGGACTGTAGTGACGCCTCTTGCACTGAGATGCAGTGCCTTAGACCACTGCGCCACTCGGGAGCTCAATATGAGGGGTTGAGGAAAAGCAAGGAGAATAGGGGTGATGGCAGAGAAAGTGTGTGTGTGACCAAGTGCCGCTGTATGTGTGATTGTCAGACGGAAAGAGTGAATGTGACAAAAGCAGAGAGCGAGAGCGAGAAAGTGAGAGCGAGACGGAGAGAGCGCGAGACGGAGGGAGATAGCGAGGCAGAGAAGGAGAGAGAGCAGTTCTCATAGATGTGATGGAGCGTCTGCTGAACACTGGAGACACACACACACACACAGTCTCTGTCGATACACTGCCTTCTCATTTACATTTATATTGATTCCCCTTCATGGAGAACGTGAGGGAGAATCAGGCAGCACTGAGCTGCCAGAAATCCACTGTTACTTTTCTCTCCCTCCATTTCATTTCATTTTCATCACTCCATCTAATCAATACTGCCTTTATCACTGGGCACACACTACAAAAGAGCAGCTGCAGGGTTGACAGGACACGTGTGTGTGTGTGTGTGTGTGTGTGTGTGTGTGTGTGTGTGTGTGTGTATGAGATCCCACATTTTATGTAGCGAACCAGATAACGTTACCCGCATATATTCCATTCATAGTTGATATCTTTCCAACCACTTCAACCCAAACTGTCAATGTAATAACGTATTGTGTGTTCATGTGTTTTTGGACAGGCATTGGTTAATTGATAACTGACTGGCCTGCTAATTATGTGCAGGTGGTTAAAGGTGCGGGAGAGGAACCTGGTTTTCAGTTTAAGCGAGGATGATGTGAGGAGTGTCTGCGTCTATTATACCTCTCGGTTTGACATTTGTCTTTAGCCACTTTAACTCTGCCTGTTTCAAGTCTGTATTTATTATAGTTATGGAAAATAAGAGTCATATTTTTAAGTAAATCCAAATTCTAGTCATTAACTTTTTAATGCAAAAAGCATCAGCCAGCTTCGTCACTGTGTGTCTGATTATGGTGTCTGTGTTTATAGACCGGTGTCACTTAACTCATTAGACTCAGGCCTGGGGGTCTAGCTCAGAACAAAACACATTCAAAACCGACATGTTCAGGTAGTATGAAAGGTCATTCGTTTGGTTACCATTTTGTGCATATTGACTACCATCTAAATCTGTTCAGATAATGCTGTGTTCATGTGCTATACGACACTCGGGACCTCCGAGTTAAAATGAACACAAGTTATTTTGCGAGGAGCTTCCTATTGGTTGATTCTGGTACTTTCAAGTGAGAAACTCTTGAGTTCAATGAGTTTCCAAGTCGGAAATGTCAGAGTTTCCTATTTCCGACTAGCACGTGAACGAGGCATAAGACTCAGGTTACTCCTCCTCACCTCATGAGTTCCTCCACTTTGTCGTCCACGTCTAGTTCCTCCTCGCTGGCCTCAAACCCGTAGCCTCTCGCAGTCACGCCACCACTAACCGCACTAACACTGATAGGAAACCGTGGTGGAGACAGCTTTCCGTTCGTCATGGCAACAATCTCTCCGCCGCCACCAACCCCACACCCGTTCTGAGCCACTGCTGCCAAAGCAACAGGGGCAGATACAACCGCCGGAGGGGGCGGCGACATATCATAGTTGTTGCTAGGTGACGGCGACAGATCACTCCCGCCACTCCCATTCGCCCGGTAACCAGTCTGTGTGGCGGCCGTGGACGTCGATGAGGACGCCACAACGTTGTTGGACGAGGAAGACGACGTCATATTAGCATTGCTATTGGACGTCGGTCCCTGACCGACAGGCTGGGGCTGCGTCTGGGGACGGCGTCCAAACTTGTGTCCGTGCTGGCGGTCCAGTCTGTCCAGGGTATCCAGAGCGTGGAGGATCTCTGGCTTGGTCATCCCCGTCCTCCTCAGCCGTTGGAGCAGGTCAATCTGCTCGATGGTGAAGCGAGGCTCATCTGTGAACTGAGACATCCTGGACAGAGAGAAGAGGAGAGAGGAGTTGACATGGAGCGAGAGAGGAGGGGAACGGTTAGATGGGATGGATGAAGAGAGGAGGGGAACGGTTAGATGGGATGGATGAAGAGAGGAGGGAGAGAGAAGAGTTTAGATGGCGTGAGAGACGAGAGTTTAGAAGGAATGGATAAAGAGATGGAGGGAGAATGGTTTAAACAGAGGGAGAGCGAGAGTTCAGATCAGACGGACGGATGAAGAGAGGAGGGAGAAGGAGACGCGTTTAGATGAGACAAACAGGGATGGATGGAGAGATGGGGAGCTGTCGCTGTATTGTATATGACCCTGTCCAGAGAACAACTGCTAGCCCCTTAGACACTGGTACAGATCAAATAGTATTGCATAACACTGCTTATGTCTATGACGTAACCCATTATTATAACCCATTACTATGAGGGAGGCCATGGCAGCTCTTACAAAAGATTACGCTGAGACACGTATGCACTCAGAATCACACAAAAACATCATCCAGCTTACAAAGAAGTACACACAAATGGAAATTCCCGAAGAACCGCACACACCTTATCTCCTCATCAGCGGCATGCTTAGAGAAGACTGGCTCAGCAGCTGCAGCCCAGATATGAAATGGATTATTCTATCAACCTCTTAGAGGGCTTTTAGAGAGAGAGAGAGAGAGAGAGAGAGAGAGAGAGAGAGAGCGCGGGCGAGGGGTAGAGGGAGAGATGGGGAGAATGAGGAAAAGGACATGAGAGATAGGAGAGGAGAGAGAGAGAGAGAGGAGAGGGGGGAGAGAGAGGAAGATAGATGTGGAAAGGGATGGGACATATGGATAGACTTAGATAGATAGTGCGAAAGGGGGAGGGTGAGAGAGATGGAAATAGAGAGAGAGCAGACCGCATGTGTGTGCGAGAGAGAAAGAAGAGAGAGAGAGAGAGAGAGAGAAGAGAGAGAGAGAGAGAGAGAGAGAGAGAGGAGAGAGAGAGAGAGAGAGAGAGAGAGAGAGAGAGAAGAGAGAAGAGAGAAAGAGCTGACGAGAAACACATGCATGACAGAGAGAGAAGGAGAGAAATTGAAAGATTGAGAGGGAGAAAGGGAGGGAGGAGGGTTAAGAGGAGAGTGCGACTTGGGAAAAACGCCAAGAAAATGTTCCATTCTAAGCGGCCAACCTCCATATTTTCCCTTTGAAGAGGGCGGGAATGAGTCATAGGACAGTGTATAGGATATCACACAGACAGACATCAGACAAAATTACATACAGTAGTGTACATACACACCCCGCAGGACACACACACACACACACACACACACACACACACACACACACACACACACACACACACAACAGACACAGACACAGACACAGAGAGAGAGCAGTAAAAAAAAGAGGCAGACAGACAGACAGACAGGGTCAAATAGAGTAGAGGGCACGCAAACACACAGGCTAGTCTCTAAACCTAGTGACTGAAGGCTGTTAGAGAAGGAGGTGCCATAGTCAGAATGCATATTGCACAAAGCACACTAGTGATCTCATCAACTGAAAACAAGAGGGCATATAGCTGTTATTATTATTATGTAGAGCTTTAAACAATGCAACAACGCCTAGCCTACTTGACAGAGACAGTACCCAGAACCATTACTGTATGAAAAGCCAGTCTCTGCACAGAGCAGACAAAAAAATAGATATACAAAATAAAAGCCCTATAGACCCTGGTCAAAAGTAGTGTCCTTTATAGCAAATAGGGTGCCATTTGGGATGCTTACTTTGAGACATTGGCTAAATCAGAGGAATCAGAGTCAGAGGAAGGATACATTAACAGCTCGTGATCTTCATTTTATACTACATTCTCCTCTACGATGTCCTGATGTGGTCACATGAAGGCTGCTGCACACATTCCACAATATGATTCCAAATCTGCCGTCCTTAAAAAAAGCTCTCTGGAATACATGAGGCATACCTCCCCCTCTCTTATCTCCCTCTCAAACTATACAGTGCATTCGGAGAGTATTCAGAGCKCTTCCCTTTTTCCACATTTTGTTACATTACAGGCTTATTCTACAAATTTAAATAAATGGTTGTTTTTGTCCCCCCTCAATCTACATACAATTTTTTTCATTTCACCCACTAACTTGACTGAGAACACATTCTCATTTACAGCAACGACCTGGGGAATAGTTACGGGGAGAGGAGATGAATGAGCCAATAGTAAACTGGGGATGATTAGGTGGCCATGATGTTATGAAGGCCAGATTGGGAATTTAGCCAGGACACCGGGGGTTAACACCCCTACTCTTATGATAAGTGCCATGGGATCTTTAGTGACCACAGAAAGCCAGGACACCTGTTTAACGTCCCATTCGAAAGACAGCACCCTACACAGGGCAATGTCCCCAATCAGCCTCGAGACTTCTTGGGTATGATGCTACAAGCTTGGCACACCTGTATTTGGGGAGTTTCTACATTATTCTCTGCAGATCCTCTCAAACTCTGTCAGGTTGGAATGGGAGCGTCGCTGCACAGATATTTTCAGGTCTCTCCAGAGATGTTCGATCGGGTTGAAGTCCAGGCTCTGGCTGAGCCACTTAAGGACATTCAGAGACCTGTCCTGAAGCCACTCCTGCATTGTCCTGTTGGAAGGTGAACCTTCTCCCCCAGTCTGAGGTCATGAGTGCTCTGGAGCAGGTTTTAATTAAGGATCTCTGTACTTTGCTCCATTCATCTTTCCCTCGATCCTGACTAGTCTCCCAGTCCCCGCCCCTGAAAAACATCCCCACAGCATGATGCTGCCACCACCATGCTTCACCGTAGGGATGGTGCCAGGTTTCCTCCAGATGTGACACTTGGAATTCAGGCCAAAGAGTTCAATCTTGGATTCATCAGACCAGAGAATAATGTTTCTCAAAGTCTGAGAGTCCAAGCGGGCTGTCGTGTGCCGTTTTACTGAGGAGTGGCTTCCTTCTGGCCACTACCTTAAAGGCCTGATTGGTGGAGTGCTGCAGTGATGATTGTCCTTCTGGAAGGTTCTCCCATCTCCACAGAGGAACTCTGGAGCTCTGTCAGTGACCCTCGGTTCTTGGTCACCTCCCTGACCAAGGCCCTTCTCCCCCAATTGCTCAGTTTGTCTGGGCGGCCAGCTCTAGGAAGAGTCTTGGTGGTTCCAAACTTCTTCCATTTAAGAATGATGAAGGCCACTGTGTTTTTGGTGGATCTTCAATGCTGCAGACATTTTTTGGTACCCTTCCCCAGATCTGTGCCTCGACACAATCCTGTCGCGGAGCTCTACGGACAATTCCTTCGACCTTGGCTCAGACATGCACTGTCAACTGTGGGACCTTATATAGACAGGTGTGTGCCTTTCCAAATCATGTCCAATCAATTGAATTTACCACAGGTGGACTCCAATCAAGTTGTAGAAACATCTCAAGGATGATCAATGGAAACAGGATGCACCGGAGCTCAATTTCAAGGCTCATAGCAAAGGGTCTGAATACTTATGAAAATAAGGTATCTGTTTTAAATGCAAACATTTCTAAAAACCTGTTTTTCGCTTTGTCATTATGAGTGTGTGTAGATTATTATTTTAATTTTTTTTATGTAATCCATTTTAGAAAAAGGCTGTAACGTAACAAAATGTGGAAAAAGGGAAGGGGTCTGAATACTTTCCAAATGAACTGTAGGCTTAGGCTAGGTCCCAACACTAAAGTCTAGGGAAAATAGTACATTTTTGCTCTAGCCCAATGCAACCATGCCTGATTTGACTAATACTCAACTAGGCTAATCAAGGGCTTGACTAGTTGAATCAGGTGTGCCAGCTAGGTGAGGGCAGGAACAATAAGGTGCCCAGGACCTTGACTTAGGTGGGGCAGCCCTGCTCTTCTTCCTGGAGATCTACTGAAACCATGTCTTATAGTCCAGTCTGTAATATAAACCCTGGGTGGGAGTCAAAGTGCTGCTCCTTCAGTGAAGTGAAACAAGTTTCTCCACAAATCCTCCTCCTCCTTGACTCTCCTGTCTTCCTCTGGTGCAGAGGCTCAGAGCCTGGCCCTAGCCCTGGGGAGGAAAGAGGTTTAATACTGCTGACTAAACTAGCACTGGTCAATGCTCTTTATACAGTAGATCACTGCTCAGCAGAAAGGCTGCAGGGAAAAAGGGCTGGGTGGATGGATGGATYGAGAGAGCGAGTGCAAGAGAAATCTATGCACACACACGACTATGCCCTGAGAGCCTCGTGGCTTTTAAAAGTTAGAGTGTCCAGGCGTGTCAGATTTGACTCAGCAGGAAAAACAAACTCTCAAAACATACACTGAGTGCGTTTGGGTCTGAGTGACTTGTTAAACAAGTGGACGCAACTATTAGCATATTACAATTGTGAAACGACTGTACTGTATTTGTGCTGTAAACTGCAACGCCAGGGAAATMATCGTCCTTCGGAGCAAAATAACACATTTTTCCATGCCTAATCAACCATTCCAAGCTTGTAACCTGTGTAGTTGAATCCTTAGGGCCCCTAGAAAAAGGTTAGGAGCCAGGAAGCAATATGTTTACCCAGGTGCAGAAGGAAGCAGCCAGTTAGTAGCTTCACAGCAAACTTTCCCTGACTCCCTTTGCCTAGAAATCTTTTGGATTACTAGGTGTCTGATGAAAAGGTGGATACTGGTKAATTTGGGTGTCTGTGCTTCTGGTTTTGTATTGGGAACACTGACTGGTAAACTAGTCTCGCAACACAGAGCCTACACGGGGAAATCTAATGGGTAACCTGTATAATGATCTACAAATTAGGACTAGAGGAAACATTCGCATGCAAGCAATTCCATGGTAACGGAATTACCCTTTGACTCAGATGTTTCACTTTAAAATGTGTGCCAAAAGAAAACAACATTGATTTCAAAGTTTAACAAACCATACAACTCCATGCAATGGTGTCTGGAGAAGTGGGTAAACTCTATGGCCCGGCCGGTGATGGCACCCTGTCTGAAGAATTCTATGAGAAACAGTGACACACTCCGAATGGCCTAAAATGATAAATCCCATATTGGTCTTTCACAGTCAGGAAACCCAAGCGGTACTGTGGTACTGTGCAAGCAGGCTAATAGTAGGCCTACTATTGAAARAAATAAATGAAGCTGTCAACKGAGTCGGAAATATTCKGGTTTTTGCTCCCAAAGTAGAGCTTGAATAGACAAACAACAAAATTGGATGTTCCAATTCCATAACAATGCTTAAACCACATCAGGAGACCACTTTGGGGTTTGGGGAAAACCCCAAGAATGTAGTGCATGAGATGGAGTCTCCCCAGGTAGGCATTGGCTACTTTGTAGCTAGTTAACATTKAATTTAATAGGTTTTTGGGAAAGCCTTTCCATCTAACAGAAGAGTCAGACCTTTCATCGCTATATTTCTTCTGTTCTCTAATTGTTTGAAACCTGGATGTTTTACTTCATAATCTGAGACATATATTGCCTGGATCACAGTAGTCTGTCGCCAAAATCCCCCCATAGAAACATGGGGGCAATTATTTTCTAAAGACTTCCTCATATGCGTTCTCCTGTTCTATTGTTTTTCTTGTAACTTTCTTTCATTGTTTAGTAGCCACAGGCCTTATCCTAATCATAGCAACCCATGATACAACAACTATCATTAGATCGCCCCTCTTTCTAAATTTAACAGATATCTACACATCTCTGTCCACGAAACCGCTCGCATGTGCTGTGCACATTTTAGAATGAGTTTTCCTGCAAATTGCATTTTTGGAGCCTTCGCGCATAGGCCTCCTGCTGTGTGCATATTGCTGAATAAGTAATAGCTCGACATTTTAAGCTAAACATTCTGATCTGTTCCGTTAACATTGTTAATTGATACGGCTTAAGGAAGTGGGTATACAGCGTATACCCGCCACTACACGACTTACTCTATGCACAGGGACTACGTTGAACAATTTACACAGAAGTTTTCACAAAAACACATTTACTGGAAGACCTGTGCAGATGCAAAGTTAAGTAACAGAATTACAGTAAAATCGCAATTAAAAAAAAAAACTTTATAAAAACGATGCGCACTCTTCAATGGGGCAGAAGTCTGAGTTGTTGTGATTCTGGATGGCCAGATAGCAACAGTGACAAGAAACTACAAGAAACTACCTTTTGGACAATCGTAAGTGATTTGTTTAAGCTAGTTTCATCTTGATCCCATGTCTTGTTTTGAGGTGTTTTGACTGATTTCATGTCAAACAACTGTAATAACGTATTTGAGAGACAACAAGTGCTCATTGTGCAAATGTATTTGTTTCCAATGAACATTGGAGACTAAATATAGTTTACATGTTGTCAACAATCTAAGCCAACCCCGTCTGTTTTGACACAAACTCAGCAAAAAAAGAAACGTCCCTTTTTCAGGACCCCGTCTTTCAAAGATAATTCGTAAAAATCCAAATAACTTCACAGATCTTCATTGTAAAGGGTTTAAACACTGTTTCCCATGTTTGTTCAATGAACCATAAACAATTAATGAACATGCACCTGTGTAACAGTCGTTAAGACACTAACAGCTTACAGACGGTAGGCAATTAAGGTCACAGTTATGAAAACTTAGGACACTAAAGAGGCCTTTCTACTGACTCTGAAAAACACCAAAAGAAAGATGCCCAGGGTCCCTGCTCATCTGCGTGAACGTGCCTTAGGCATGCTGCAAGGAGACATGAGGACTGCAGATGTGGCCAGGGCAATAAATTGCAATGTCCGTACTGTGAGACCCTAAGACAGTGCTACAGGGAGACAGGACGGACAGCTGATCGTCCTCGCAGTGGCAGACCACGTAACAAAACACCTGCACAGGATCGGTACATCCGAACATCACTCCTGCGGGACAGGTACAGGATGGCAACAAAAACTGCCCGAGATACACCAGGAATGCACAATCCCTCCATCAGTGCTCAGACTGTCCGCAATAGGCTGAGAGGCTGGACTGAGGTCTTGTAGGCCTGATGTAAGGCAGGTCCTCACCAGACATCACCAGCAACAACGTCGCCTATGGGCACAAACCCACCGTCGCTGGACTGGCAAAAAAAAGTGCTCTGCACTGACGAGTCGCGGTTTTGTTCTCACCAGGGTGATGGTCAGATAAACGCGTTTATCCTCGAAAGAATGAGCGTTACACCGAGGCCTGTACTCTGGAGCGGGATCGATTTGGAGGTGGAGGGGTCCGTCATGGTCTGGGGCAGTTTGTCACAGATCATCGGACTGAGCTTGTTGTCATTGCAGGCAATCTCAGTGCTGTGCGTTACAGGGAAGACATCCTCCTCCCTCATGTGGTACCCTTCCTGCAGGCTCATCCTGACATGACCCTCCAGCATGACAATGCCACCAGCCATACTGCTCGTTCTGTACGTGATTTCCTGCAAGACAGGAATGTCAGTGTTCTGCCATGGCCAGCGAAGAGCCCGGATCTCAATCCCATTGAACACGTCTGGGACCTGTTGGATCGGAGGGTGAGGGCTAGGGACATGGCCATTCCTCTCAGAAATGTCCGGGAACTTGCAGGTGCCTTGGTGGAAGAGTGGGTTAGCATCTCACAGCAAGCACTGGCAAATCTAGTGCAGTCCATGAGGAGATGCACTGCAGTACTTAATACAGCTGGTGGCCACACCAGATACTGACTGTTACTTTTGATTTTGACCCCCCCCCCTTTATTCAGGGACACATTATTCAATTTCTGTGGAACTTGTTCCGTTTATGTCTCAGTTGCTGAATCTTATGTTCATACAAATATTACCCATGTTAAGTTTGCTGAAAATAAACAGTTGACAGTGAGAACATTTATTTTTTTGCTGAGTTTAGTTGAGCACACATCGGTTTTGTTGCTCAAAAACTATGTTTTCCAAAAACTCTGTTAAAGCTGCAATGTGTAACTTTTGGGCGACCTGACCAAATTCACCTAGCAACGCGACTTATAGAACTGTCATTCTCKTTGAAAGCAAGTCTAAGAAGCGGTAGATCTGTACTATGTGCGCTATTTCTATGCTTCTGTTCTTAAGTTTTGTTTTTGCGTCTTTTACTTTTATACACCAGCTTCAAAAACAGCTGAAAATACAATACTTTTGGTTATTGAAATATTTTTCACAGTGGGTTAGATGGTAAAGTGATTCTCTACACTGCTTTTTTGTCACAAACTGAAATTAGGAGAAATATTAGAAATTAAGCAACCAGGAAAATGGCGGAGCGATTTCTGCATATTGCACCTTTAAATATCTCCTCAGAATTAAGTTTCAAAGATGTCTGCAGAAAGAATGGGGTGTCAGCTATGACATGACACCTTGAGTTTGATATATATATATATATATATATATATTTGGGTTATTGAACTACAGTAGGTGAATTGGATTTACATCCAGTAATGTAATTACATCATGGGTCCCTGATCTGTACTATGTAGAAATGCATAATTATGGATATTAATTTAATTATCTTCATGGTGATGTATCCTGAATAGGTACACAAAAGTAGAAATATGCATTATCCTTGTTTTGGATATGTGGGTATTATTTTACACACTGGCTATTATTCTAATGAGCTCCGCCCCCAAGTTTGGTCCAGACCAAACCAAATCTGAACCAATCATAGATGTCTATGTTTCACAGGTTTGGACATCACAGRACAGRATGGTACAGTTCTGTACTGAGTACTCTACTCATATGCTCTACTTTTCTTTACTGTAATGTTCTCTACTGTACTGTGCTGTTCAAACTCAGATTTGGTCCAGACAGGGCGGACTGACCAAATTTCAACGTTCATGGACGTCCGGTGCTCAGTTGGTGAGGATGCTTGTTACAGTAAATGGAAAAGAGGGTACGTAGTAGGTGTGCGAGAGGAAGGAGAATCAGCGCAAGTCTGGTTGTCCATACAGTTTTCAGTCTTGCTTTGACCACAAGATGAAAGAAAATAGTTATGAGCTGAACATAAGTTTGCTAGTGGAAAGGAGGACAGTAGCAGGTGACTCAACGGTGGTTTGTTAAGACTGATTTTAAATTGTAGCCAGTTCAATTGCGGTAATTCCGTTACCGATTTGATAACTGAATTACGACTTTTGAACACTTAATAATACATAAACAAACTTTATCAGTAAATACACTAGCTTATTTGGTAGGTCTACCTATACTAGTTCTGTGAACTTTCATCATCATCCCTCAAGAGAGACAGAAATTAGAAAATATCTTAAACATATGGGCTTTTGGAAACGAAAGGCACATTTTTTAGGATGGAAAATTGTTGAAAAATGTACAGTTGAAGTCGGAAGTTGACATACACCTTAGCCAAATACATTTAAACTCAGTTTTTCACAATTCCTGACATTTAATCTGAGTAAAAATTCCCTGTTTAAGGTCAGTTAGGATCACCACTTTATTTTAAGAATGTGAAATGTCAGAATAATAGTTGAGAGAATGATTTATTTCAGCTTTTATTTCTTTCATCACATTCCCAGTGGGTCAGAAGTTTACATACACTCAATTCGTATTTTGTAGCATTGCCTTTAAATTGTTTAACTTGGGTCAAATGTTTTAGGTAGCCTTCCACAAGCTTCCCACAATAAGTCAGGTGAATTTGGGCCATTCCTCCTGACAGAGCTGGTGTAACCGAGTCAGGTTTGTAGGCCTCCTTGCTCACACACCCTTTTACAGTTCTGCCTACAAAACTTTCTATAGGATTGAGGTCAGTGCTTTATGATGGCCACTCCAATACCTTGACTTTGTTGTCCTTAAGCCATTTTAACACAACTTTGGAAGTATGCTTGGGGTCATTGTCCATTTGGAAGACCCATTTGCGACCAAGCTTTAACTTCCTGACTGATGTCTTGAGATGTTGCTTCAATATATCCACATAATTTTCCTCCCTCATGATGCCGTCTATTTTGTGAAGTGCACCAGTCACTCCTGCAGCAAAGCACCCCCACAACATGATGCTGCCACCCCCTTGCTTCACGGTTGGGATGGTGTTCTTCGGCTTGCCAAGTCTCCCCATTTTTCCTCCAAACATAACGATGGTCATTATGCCAAACAGTTCTATTTTTTTTGTTCATCAGACCAGAGGACATTTCTCCAAAAGATATGATCTTTGTCTCCATGCGTTAATGCAAACCATAGTTTGGATTTTTTAATGGCGGTTTTGAAGCAGTGGCTTCTTCCTTGCTGAGCGGCCTTTCAGGTTATTGTTGATCTAGGACTCGTTTTACTGTGGATACAGATACTTTTGTACCCGTTTCCTCCAGCATCTTCACAAGGTCCTTTGCTGTTGTTCTGGGATTGATTTGCACTTTTCTCACCAAAGTACATTCATCTCTAGGAGACAGAACGCGTCACCTTCCTGAGCGGTATGACGGCTGCCTGGTCCCATGGTGTTTATACTTGCGTACTATTTTTGTACAGATGAACGTGGTACCTTCAGGCATTTGGAATTGCTCCAAGGATGAACCAGACTTGAGAGTCTACAATTTTTTTTCTGAGGTCTTGGCTGATTTCTTTTGATTTTCCCATGATGTCAAGCAAGAGGCACTGAGTTTGAAGGTAGGCCTTGAAATACATCCACAGGTACACCTCAATTGACTCAAATGATGTCAATTAGCCTATCAGGAAGCTCTAAAGCCATGACATAATTTTCTGGAATTTTCCAAGCTGTTTAAAGGCACAGTCAACTTAGTGCATGTAAACTTCTGACCCACCTGAATTGTGATACAGTGAATTATAAGTTAAATAATCTGTCTGTAAACAATTGTTGGGCAAATTACTTGTGTCATGCATAAAGTAGATGTCCTAACCGACTTGCCAAAACTATAGTTTGTTAACAAGAAATTTGTGGAGTGGTTGAAAAATGAGTTTCAATGACTCCAACCTAAGTGTATGTAAACTTCCGACTMCAACTGTATATATGCCTAAATAACAAAACAAAAAAAAGACTCTTAGCTTTCATTTGACATGCTCCTATGAACTTCACATGTTGGAGCTCATGGGTCCTTTAGATGGAAATGCCCATGCTTAACTAGGGAGACTCAGTGAAAGTGGCTTATTCAACATTGACCAGAGTTGTTGCGGTTTACTACCATCCAAAGCCAAGTGATTGAAAATCGATAGTCAGCTTTACATTCAAATCGCGACAGCTTTTCATGCAAATATAGTTTGAGGTGTTGAGATGTTTCCTTCAAACTGACAAAACTGTTGCGGTTAAAATTCCCATGTATTGAATAAAAAAATACAAGTTAAATTGGTTTCCATCGCGTTTTCAACTTTACTGATTGTTTTGTCACAAAATCTGTTGCGTTATATAGCAAAATGTGCCCACTCTGGTCTTGGAACATGAGCTCTAGCCAACAGCTCGCAGGAAGTGCYGGTAGGCTATCTACATGAGATTATAAAGACTGAGCTAGACTATTTTTATTTAAATTTTTATTTAAATGCAGTGGAGGCTGGTGGGAGGAGCTATAGGAGGATGGGCTCATTGTAATGGCATAAATGGAACGGTATCTAACCATTTTTGACTCCGTTCCATAAATTCCAGTTCAGTCATTACAATGAACTCCTCCTATAGCTCCTCCCACCAGCCTCCACTGGTCAAATGGCAGCCAAGCATCATGATCATGTCACCAGAATAAAACCCTTGATATTTATTGAAAAGGTGCATTAGGTTCATCACCGGGCACTTTCACCACCCTGTGAAGTTCATCCAGTGCAGGCTGCTGAGGGGAGGACGGCTAATAATAATGGCTGGAACGGAGCAAATGGAATGGCTTCAAACGAATGGGATCAAACGCATGTCTCTCCTGCTATTTTCACGAGCCCGTTAAGGTGCCACCAACCTCCTGTGAGTTCYTCATAACTTAATTCATCTGTAGCCTAAAACTGCAAGCTCTCCCTGAGTCGTAGTGGGAGACCACACAACATATTGCGTGACTCCGAAGTTTACTTCTATATGATAGGTATTATACCAATATCTTTTTAGACCTATTCTTGCCTCCTATAAGACCCTATGAGTTGTGAACCATACATGATACAGACAACATCGTGGTGTCATTACACTCCTTATAGTTTGCTTTAATATATGGAGTGTCTAGATTCTGAAATAAAAATATTACACGTTAATTTGTTCAACATGAATCTCAAAACTACCCGTTTAGATTTTGTTCATTTTTGGACATATTGTTTAAAACAATATACTCTACAAGTACATCACATTTACAGAGTGGATTCTCTGCTACATGATAAATTAATGATTGATTGTATAGCAGTAATAATCCATTGTATGAGCACCACCACCAGAATGAAATGGAAAATGGATTCAAAGGGAACTCCTTCTGCTGGTGATTTGCTGAATGTGTAATCTTAATTAAAAGGAGGGCTTGGATTGGTTCATGACATGTAATGTAAATTTCAATGTATAAAATCATATTTTCAAACATACCATAGAGCTCACTCTGGATGTGATGTACTTGTAGAGTATATTGTTTTAAATAATATGTCTAAAAATAAACACTTTTTTTTTTAAGTGTCATTTTGGGTGATTCTGTCTTTAAGGGTGTGTTCGTAAATTCACTCTGTAGTGCCAGAGTGTGCWCAGAGTGCATTTGTGAGTGTCGTTAGATTGTCCGTTCGTAAATTCAGAGCGTTTCGCTCTCGGAGCGTTCAGAGCGCACACTGGACGCTCTGGCCGAGGAGTAGGGTTGATCTGATCGTTCTGACCTCCCAACAGCAGTCAAGCACGCAACCGAACTTGATTGCTACTTCCAGACACAAATGAGAGAACATCTCACTCGCCCTAGCATCACTGTTCAGTCTGTTTTCATATTATCTAGTGCATTGGTGAATGCAACTGTGCTGCTGGCAACAATTTCAATACGTTCTTTTGCCGACGTTTACTGGACGGCAGTATTATTCAAATGGGGGTTGCGCGTTCGTAAATTCCTCAGTTATTTTGTGCTCTGGCACACAGACGAGCGTGCTCTGAAATCGGAGTAGATAGCCAGAGTGAATTTACGAACACAGTCCAAGTCTCCAGTGGGTGATGAAGTCCCTTCCATCTACGTAATGAATTACATTATGGACAGGTGCAGTCAGGTGGAAGGAMGGGTGGAGTGCATGACACTCCATCCTGGATATGACAGAGTTTGCCTCAACCCATGGGTCCAGCAGGCAGAGTTCAATAAGTACAGACAGATGTGAGATGTAGGAGGACGGCACTCTTCCCATACCTCTCCAGGAGGATGCATTGCATTGGTCAGTAGCCTACAAAGGAATATGAGAAGAGTGCAATTGCTGAACTTAAGTAGATATTCTAAACTAAGTGTTTTGATATCTTTCAAGTGTAACAGTAACAATAATAACAAAAGATAAAAAAGTACTAGTATCATTTTAATGCAAGGTCTCTCCCAATTCACACAACAGTATCAACCTGTCTTTGAGTCAGAGGATTCCAAAAGCATCTCTTCTGGCCATCTGTAAAAAAYAAAACGAGGAAGAGTTGATGAGTGGCACATATATTAAAAAGGGTGATATCACACTTGTGATGTACAGTCTTATTAGTAATCACCTTTTGTCCCTTCGGAGGTGTTTGCCAACACCTGATGGGCATGGCAGTGTAGAACAGCTCCAGGCCCCTCGTCACAAATACTGGTCATGAAGGAGCCCAACTTTGGCTTCTTCATGGCATTCGMWAAGTATTCAGACCCCTTCACTTTTTCCACATTGTTACGTTACAGCGTTATTCTGAAACTGATTAAATWAAAAATGGTTAATCAATCTACACACAACACCCCATAATGACAAAGCTAACAAGTTGTTAGAAAGCTTTGCAAATTGATAAAAGTATTCAGACCCTTTGCTATGAGACTATGCATCCTGTTTCCATTGATCAACCTTGAGATGTTTCTACAACTTGATTGGAGTACACCTGTAGTAAATTCAATTGATTGGACATGATTTGGAAAGGCACACACCTGTCTATACAAGGTCCCACAGTTGAAACTGGATGTCAGAGCACTTGGTGGAACCACCAAGACTCTTCCTGGAGATGGCCGCCCAGCCAAACTGGGCAATCGGGGGAGAAGGGCCTTGGTCAGGGAGATGACCAAGAACCCGTGGGTCACTGACAGAGCTCAAGAGTTCCTCTGTGGAGATGGGGGAACCTTCCAGAAGGACAGCCATCTCTGCAGCCCTCCACCAATCAGACCTTTATGGTAGAGTGGCCAGACGGAAGCCACTCCTCAGTAAAAAAGGCACACGACAGCCCGCTTGGAGTTAACCAAAAGACACCTAAAGGACTCAGACCATGAGAAACAAGATTCTCTAGTCTGATGAAACCAAGATTGAACTCTTTGGCCTGAATACCAAGCGTCACGTCTGGAGTAAACCAGGCACCGCTCATCACCTGGCCAATACCATCCCTACAGTGAAGCATCATGGTGGCAGCATCATGCTGTGGGGATGTTTTTCAGGGGCGGGGACTGGGAGACTAGTCAGGATCAAGGGAAAGATGAATGGAGCAAAGTAAAGAGATCCTTAATTAAAACCTGCTCCAAAGCACTCATGACCTCAGACTGGGGGAGAAGGTTCACCTTCCAACAGGACAACGACACTAAGCACACAGCCAAGACAACACAGGAGTGGCTTTGGGACAAGTTTCTGAATGTTCTTGAGTGGCCCAGTCAGAGCCCGGACTTGAATCCTATCAAATATCTCTGGAGACCTGAAAATAGCTGTGCAGCGACACTCCCCATCCAACCTGACAGAGTTTAAGAGGATCTGCAGCGAAGAATGGGAGAAACTCCCCAAATACAGGTGTGCAAGCTTGTAGCGTCATACCCAAGAAGACTCAAGGCTGTAATCGCTGCCAAAGCTACTTCAACAAAGTACTGAGTAAAGGATCTGAATACTTATGTCAATTTGATCCGTTTTTTATTTTTAATACATTTGCAAAAATGGCTAAACCTGTTTAGATTGATGAGGGGGAAAAAATATTTAATCAATTTTAGAATAAGGCTGTGATGTAACAAAATGTGGAAGAAGTGAAGGAGTCTGAATACTTTCCAAATGCACTGTATATCCAACCCAGCATCATATCACTGAGGGAGAGAGGGAAAGACATTCACTATACAGTCATGGAAGCCAACAGTAAATACACAATTCAACATAGCCAATCAGAGATCCTGATTCACAGCTAAATCACAAGGGACACGTGCCAGCATGGCATTACTCACTCGGCCCAGGAGTAGACCATTGGCACAGTGTGGAAGGGGGCACCTCCTTACAACATACATATACAGTAATCCCTCGTTTATCGCGGGGGTTACGTTCCGAAAATGACCCGCGATAAGTGAAATCCGCGAAATAGAAAACTTTTTTTTTTTTTACAATTAGCAACTATTACATGTATACAAATACAGTGACTCACGTGTAGGCCGTTTCACTGCTCTTCAGACTGGGCCGCTGCATCCTGACTGCGCTCTGCAGTGGGTTATTATGGGTTTAGGAGATGTTCGAAATTACAAGATAATTTGGCCAACTTAATGTAAATTTGCCAAGCTGTTTTATGTACGTACACATAACTGCACGAGACGACAAAATGATAGCACAATTCGTAGCATGTTTTGATACAAGAAGCGGGAGTGAGTTTTTAGCGAATCAGAATGCAGAGCACAATGCACCAAAAAAAAAAAAAAAATGCATTATGAAAATCCGCGAAATAGCGAATCCGCGATAAGTGAACCGCGAAGTGGCGAGGGATCACTGTACACACACAGCAATGATTACATTATCAATGGTGGTTAGGTGAATTCCAGGACAGATCGTGTTTTGACCATTGACCAAATCAAATGTGACCAACCTGATTCAAGTGTCCTCTGAAGTGGGACTGGTGTCTAACAGCTCCTGATATGGTAGGAGGGTTCCTAGATGCTGCTGAACAACAAATCCACCAGCTTTTGTATGTAGCCTGTAAATGAAATAAAATGTAACTCAATAAACATAGCGAGAAAAATAACTTTCTCTAGTTTGGAATTAATTTATATGCTAATAGAGGGACTAACTACAGAATAGATTCAGCCCGGTGACGCTGAACGCCGTTACTATGCAACCAGCTGTGTACATTGCTGAATGCTTCCTGATAACGTTTTGCTATTCACTGCCAGAGCCATAGTTATATTTGTAGTAGACTAGTACCAGAATTTATTTTTGCCTTAGAAAATATATGATACACTTTTATGATCACAGTCATGTTTTGGGTTAGCAGACGAAGCCCCCAAATGCTAGCTAGCTACCTAATTTGCAAATCCGGGTAAGCTATATCGTTGTCCGAGTTTAAATGAGTTGGCTATCTAGCTAACATTAGTTAGCCAGTTCGTGTTGAAACATTATTAAAAGTAAGCTGGCTACATATTATTAGCTAGAAAGCTAGTATCCAAGTGCCTGCCCTGTATTGACTTAATTTTTTAGCAAATAATAAATGTCAATGGGCTACAATTAGCTGTTGTTAGCGAGGTAAGCTATGCACATCGTCCTCTGAGATGCTACATCACATTACACGTTAGCTTGATGTATTTAGCTAGCTACAGTATCATTCCCCTTTCATCTGTGGCATCATAGCTAGCCTGGCTCGCTAGCATTATCAAATAATGTTGTATAACCAAAAGTAGCCGCTAGCTAGTACCAGCTATATACTTAGCTAAAGTACTCACCAACACCAGTGGTTTGACGGTTGACAGGCAGCGGAAGATAAACTGTCGCAAGTAATCCATTCCTGGCCATATTGTTGAAATGCATTGGAAGTTTGCACCAACTTTATGGAAGCCCATTTTCACTCCTATTTGCGAGAAAAATGTGCTTGCGTTGCACCCATATGCAGACTTGACAAAAAATGTCCACATGGCATCTGGGGACATAGCACAACGTGTTGTCTCTGGGCAATTGGCAGTTGTGTAAAGTCCTTAAGTAAAAATACCTTAAATTACTACTTAAGTAGTTTGTTTGGGGTATCTGTACTTTACTATTTATATGTTGACAACTTTTACTTCCCAACATTCCTAAAGAAAATGATGTACTTTTTACTCCATACATTTTCCCTGGCACCCAAAAGTACTCATTACATTTGGAATGCATAGCAGGACAGGAAAATGGTCCAATTCACACACTTAACAAGAGAACATTCCTGGTCATCCATATTGCATCTGATCTGGCGGACTCACTAAACACATGCTTCGTTTGTAAATGATGTCTGAGTGTTGCAGTGTGCCCCTGGCTATCRGTAAAAAAAAGAAAAATGGTACCTCCTGGTTTGCTTAATATAAGGAATTTGAAATGATTTATACTTTAACGTTTGATACTTAAGTATGTATACCCAACACTCCAGTAAGTCGTAAAGAACTCACTGACAAAACTCAATTTCGGACGAGACTGACCAAAATTATCCTATTTACACTTTGTAGTCAATTTTGGCACCAGAATTAATGATTCTGACTCATATTGATGCCACATAGAAGCAATATATCTGGTTTTAAATGCCCTAAGGAGACAGCTTACTTTTAAATGTTGAATAAATGAATGTGAAAATGTGTTTCATAATCTAGATGTTCTCCATATGTTAGAAGACACTAAGTACAATGACACCAAGATGTTGTCCAACCATGATTGTGTTCTGACCCCAGTGCAGCTCAATGTAAACAAGGGTAACGTGTAGGCTTACCCTGACGTTTTGATAACCATGTAAATCTCTTTCGGACAAGATGACTTATCAATATAGTCGGCTCTACTTACTTTCAGATTTTAAAATGCTAATAAGCATCAAAGTAGACATGCAAAACTACAAATCCCTGCAAGCTCCAGCACATCACTCTAGCTGACACCTTTGCTAACAGGTATTTTGTCAATTTAAAACTTTCACAGGACAGATCACAGAATTGTCAATTTAAAGAAATGTAGCCAATTTACTTCTTACTACATTTAGCTAACATTAGATAGCTAATTCAGAGATTCTTACCTTTGCCTCGATTCAGCAGTCTCGTCCAGGTCATCATGGCATTTGTAGTCCTTTAGGATAGCCATATTAGCAGCTAATTTGCAATGCATTTTTGGGGGGCAAATACAGGCAAATATATTTATAAAAAGTCACTTTGTCCTAGAGAGCTTTACACAGTTATCAAAACATCATGCCAGGGTAAGCCTACACGAAACACAGCTCTTATTTTAAATGTTTCTAAAATCCCCTATGAGGAAAAATATGAATGGTGGGAAAACAATTGTAACCATTTCCCTGTTTGACCGCTAAATTTATGGGTATTATGACCCATACTGTGTAATCTATAGCCGCATTCAAAACAACTGGAAACTCAGAAAAATCAGTGATCTTCAGGTCCGAGCTCTAGAAAGAGGCCCGAGTTCCCGAGTTGGAATTCCAAGTTGGATGACTGTTAATATACATTTTTCCCAGTCGGAGCTCGTTTTTTTWATTTTAATTTTTATAAAGAGTTCCCAGTTGTTTTAAACGCACTTAAATCGGAAGTGTGAGATTTCCAAGTTGTTTTGAATGCGGCATATATTTCGGAGTTGTTTTGAACCCAGCATAATTTTATGACGTGGTGACTCAAATGACGTCACCCCCGTAACATTCCCATTGGAATCAAAACAGTGGAACGCCAATGCATCATACACGGGCGTACCARTTAAAATAATCTCTCACGCGCACAATCTAATAATCCAAACCCATTCCAGACAACTATGCAAAAAACTATCCGTCTGTGTGTATAACCTGTAGCTAACAGCACGCAAACGCCTCAGGGGTCTGACTGTTTGCAAAGTGTGTGGTGACAGGAGGGGTGGTGTTCAATCACGGTCCAGCTCTAGATTTTAGGCTAACGTTACTTAGCTCATCCTTTGCAAGTAACTCATGATCTAACCAATTGAGTATGGCATTGGCTGTGTTGTTACTTTCTGATAATGATCTAGTTACAGTATAGCCAGGAAATAGATACATGGCAGGGTAAAGGCACCCACAAACGTATTGTTGCTAACTAGTGATCTAAGSAGTTGAGTGTGGTAGCAATGGTTGTTCAATGACAATAGCTACAGTACATGGTATCTAGCTAGCTAGTTAGCGTGACATATTTAAGCTAGCGTTATAGTTATGARATGACATCTGGCTTGTTAGCTACCAATCTTTACAACCTGTATAGACCAAGCAGACTTTTCCAACGACTTCATAAAACACTGATCTGGCATTAGCTATAAATCCCTTAAGTGAACAGCTATAGCTCAGCTAGCTAATAAAGTTAGCTTGCTGACTAGCATTGGGACCAGTGCCAAGYAGTGCGGGCGAGTCTGCAGAAATGCAACCTATGCTAACTACTTAGCATTACAAGTCTTACCTTGATCTTTGTATCTAGGTCCCCCGTCCTCCACAGCATTTAATAAACCGGTGTTTAGTTGGTCCTCGTGACAAGTCCTCTTCTATATCCCCGACACGGAACATGCACCAGCCGGTTTTCACAGTGCCATCCGTCCTCCTCTAGCTTGCTAATTTGATTTCATTTCGTGGCGAGACTGATTCGCCTTTGTCTGACTGACAGTGGCCATATTGACATTAATAGCGAGCGCACTGAGGTTCTCTGGGATTCGTAGTTTTGGAAATTCCTATTGCAGGAACGCCTCAGAAACATACGATCTTGAATGCACCCTTGATAAACTCTTTCTTTGGATTTGACCGCCGCCTGGCGGATTTGTTGTCTAATAATACAATCCATTTTTTTCAGTGATAGAGATGTTGCTTTCCACAAAGTTCAAAAAATTATCCACTTCAGWTTTTTTCACAGACCCAAATTAGACCACAATCAACTGCTTTTGGACATMAATAATGTTTTCTCATCTAAGGTGTGTGTGTGTGTGTGTGTAGACGTGTTTAACTATACTTGTGGGGTCCAGAAGTCCCCACAAGGTCAAATGCTATTTCTAGAGGGTTTAGGGTTAAGGTTAGAATTAGGGTTAGGAGCTAGGGTTAGGTTTAGGGTTAACGTTAGGTTTTTGGGTTAAGGTTAGGGAGAATGGGATTTTGAATGTGTGTGCCCCCACTTGGTTAGTTATACAAGACTGTGTGTGTGTGTGGTTCTGGTCCTGGTCTGAAAGAGAGAGACCCCACGGTAGCAGCCACGGTAGCTGAGTGGAGCCTGTTTAATGTATGGTTTGGCCGTGGTCATGTCAGCCTGGGTAAGGGAGAGTGCAGGCAGTCACATGCACAATGGAGGGTAAGCCACCACTCATCTTTTCAACCCTGACAGTGAGCTCTATTTTAGGGCAATTCCACCACTTCTCAAACTKATTTTCATTATCTCCWGCACAATACCAGGGCCTACATATGTGGAAAAGGCACATTTCTATATTTTGTAGAAAAAAAATTAAAAGTCTCTTGTTATATTATATATATATATATACACAGACACACACTAACGTTCAAAAGTTTGAGGTCACTTAGAAATGTCCTTGTTTTCTATAAAAACATACGAAAATGAGTTGCAAAATTAATAGGAAATATAGTGAAGACATTGACATGATTTAATTGAAATAATAATTGTGTCTTTCAAACTTTTCTTTCATCAAAGAATCCTCAATTTGCAGCTATTACAGCCATGCAGACCTTTGGCATTCTAGTTGTCAATTTGTCGAGGTAATCTGAAGAGATTTCACCCCATGCTTTCTGAAGCACCTCCCACAAGTTGGATTGGCTTGATGGGCACTTCTTTCATACCATACGGTCAAGCTGCTCCCACAACAGCTCAATCGGGTTGAAATCCGGTGACTGTTCTGCCCACTCCATTATAGACAGAATACCAGCTAACTGCTTCTTCCCTAAATAGTTCTTGCATTTTTATTTTTTATTTTTATTTCAACCTTTATTTAACCAGGTAGGCCAGTTGAGAACAAGTTCTCATTTACAACTGTGACCTGGCCAAGATAAAGCAAAGCAGTGCAACACAAACAACAGCACAGAGTTACACATGGAATAAACAAACGTACAGTCAATAATAACACAATAGAAAAAGTCTATATACAGTGTGTGCAAATGGCGTGAGGAGGTACGGCAATAAATAGGCCATAGTAGCAAAGAAATTACAATTTAGCAAATTAACACTGGAGTGATAGATGTGCAGATGATGATGTGCAAGGAGAAATACTGGTGTGCAAAAGAGCAAAAAAGTAAATAAAAACAATATCGGGATGAGGTAGGTAGATTGGATGGGCTATTTACAGATGGGCTATGTACAGCTGCAGCGATCGGTAAGCTGCTCGGAAAGCTGATGCTTAAAGTTAGTGAGGGAGATATAAGTCTCCAACTACAGCGATTTTTGCAATTCATTCCAGTCATTGGCAGCAGAGAACTGTAAGGAAAGGCGGCCAAAGGAGGTGTTGGCTTTGGGGATGACCAGTGAGATATACCTGCTGGAGCGCCAGCAGGTATATGACCAGTGAGCTGAGATAAGGCGGAGCTTTACCTAGTAAAGACTTATAGATGACCTGGAGRCAGTGGGTCTGGCGACGAATATGTAGCAAGGGCCAGCTGACGAGAGCATACAGGTCGCAGTGGTGGGTGGTATATGGGGCTTTGGTGACAAAARGGATGGCACTGTGATAGACTGAACACTCTACTTTGCAGTTTGCGGAGTAGAGTGTTGGAAGCTATTTTGTAAATGACATCGCCGAAGTCAAGGATCGGTAGGATAGTCAGTTTTACGAGGGTATGTTTGGCAGCGTGAGTGAAGGAGGCTTTGTTGCGAAATAGGAAGCCGATTCTAGATTTAATTTTGGATTGGAGATGTTTAATATGAGTCTGGAAGGAGAGTTTACAGTCTAGCCAGACACCTAGGTATTTGTAGTCAGAACCGTCCAGAGTAGTGATGCTAGTCGGAAGGTGGGTGCGGGCAGCAATCGGTTGAAAAGCATGCATTTAGTTTTACTAGTGTTTAAGAGCAGTTGGAGACCACGGAAGGAGTGTTGTGTGGCATTGAAGCTCGTTTGGAGGTTTGTTAACACAGTGTCCAAAGAAGGGCCAGATGTATACAGAATGGCGTTGTCTGCATAGAGGTGGATCAGGGAATCACCAGCAGCAAGAGCGACATTGTTGATATATACAGAGAAAAGAGTTGGCCCGAGAATTGAACCCTGTGGTACCCCCATAGAGACTGCCAGATGTCTGGACAACAGGACCTCCGATTTGACACACTGAACTCTGTCTGAGATGTAGTTGGTGAACCAGGCGAGGCAGTCATTTGAGAAACCAAGGCTGTTGAGTCTGCCGATAAGAATACGGTGATTGACAGAGTCGAAAGCCTTGGCCAGGTCAATGAAGACGGCTGCACAGTACAACCTTTTATCGATGGCGGTTATGATATCGTTTAGTGCCTTGAGCGTGGCTNAGTGGTGGGTGGTATATGGGGCTTTGGTGACAAAATGGATGGCACTGTGATAGACTGAACACTCTACTTTGCAGTTTGCGGAGTAGAGTGTTGGAAGCTATTTTGTAAATGACATCGCCGAAGTCAAGGATCGGTAGGATAGTCAGTTTTACGAGGGTATGTTTGGCAGCGTGAGTGAAGGAGGCTTTGTTGCGAAATAGGAAGCCGATTCTAGATTTAATTTTGGATTGGAGATGTTTAATATGAGTCTGGAAGGAGAGTTTACAGTCTAGCCAGACACCTAGGTATTTGTAGTCAGAACCGTCCAGAGTAGTGATGCTAGTCGGAAGGTGGGTGCGGGCAGCAATCGGTTGAAAAGCATGCATTTAGTTTTACTAGTGTTTAAGAGCAGTTGGAGACCACGGAAGGAGTGTTGTGTGGCATTGAAGCTCGTTTGGAGGTTTGTTAACACAGTGTCCAAAGAAGGGCCAGATGTATACAGAATGGCGTTGTCTGCATAGAGGTGGATCAGGGAATCACCAGCAGCAAGAGCGACATTGTTGATATATACAGAGAAAAGAGTTGGCCCGAGAATTGAACCCTGTGGTACCCCCATAGAGACTGCCAGATGTCTGGACAACAGGASCTCCGATTTGACACACTGAACTCTGTCTGAMATGTAGTTGGTGAACCAGGCGAGGCAGTCATTTGAGAAACCAAGGCTGTTGAGTCTGCCGATAAGAATACGGTGATTGACAGAGTCGAAAGCCTTGGCCAGGTCAATGAAGACGGCTGCACAGTACAACCTTTTATCGATGGCGGTTATAATATCGTTTAGTGCCTTGAGCGTGGCTGAGGTGCACCCGTGACCAGCTCGGAAACCGGATTGCACAGCGGAGAAGGTACGGTGGGATTCGAAATGGTCAGTTATCTGTTTGGCTTTCGAAGACTTTAGAAAGGCAAGYCAGGATGGATATAGGTCTGTAACAGTTTGGGTCTAGAGTGTCACCCCTTTGAAGAGGGGGATGAATGCGGCAGCTTTCCAATCTTTAGGAATCTCGGATGATACAAAAGAGAGGTTGAACAGACTGGTAATAGAGGTTGCATCAATGGCGGCGGATAATTTTAGAAAGAGAGGGTCCAGATTGTCTAGCCCAGCTGATTTGTACGGGTCCAGGTTTTGCAGCTCTTTCAGAACATATGCTATCTGGATTTGGGTGAAGGAGAAGCTGGGGAAAGTAGCTGCGGGGGGTGCAGAGCTGTTGGCCGGGGTTGGGGTAGCCAGGAGGAAAGCTTGACCAGCCGTAGAGAAATGCTTATTGAAATTCTCGATTATCATGGATTTATCGGTGGTGACAGTGTTTCCTATCCTCAGTGCAGTGGGCAGCTGGGAGGAGGTGCTCATATTCTCCATGGACTTTACAGTGTCCCAAAACTTTTTGYAGTTGGAGCGACAGGATGCAAATTTCTGTTTGAAAAAGATAGCCTTTGCTTTCCTAACTGACTGCGTGTATTGGTTCCTGACTTTCCTGAAAAGTTGCATTTCGCTGGGACTATTCGATGCTAGTGCAGTCTGCCACAGGATGTGTTTGTGCTGGTCAAGGGCAGTCAGGTCTGGCGTGAACCAAGGGCTATATCTGTTCTTAGTTCTACATTTTTTTAAAGGGGCATGCTTATTTAAGATGGTGAGGAAATTACTTTTAAAGAATGACCGGGCATCCTCTACTGACGGGATGAGGTCAATATCCTTCCAGGATACCTGGGCCAGGTCGATTAGAAAGGCCTGCTCGCAGAAGTGTTTTAGGGAGRGTTTGACAGTGATGAGGGGTGGTCGTTTGACCGCGGACCCATAGCGGATGCAGGCAATAAGGCAGTGATCGCTGAGATCCTGATTGAAAACAGCAGAGGTATTTGGAGGGAAAGTTGGTCAGGATAATATCTATGAGGGTGCCCATGTTTACGGATTTAGGGTTGTACCTGTGGGTTCCTTGATAATTTGTGTGAGATTGAGGGCATCTAGCTTAGATTGTAGGACTGCCGGGGTGTTAAGTATATCCCAGTTTAGGTCACCTAACAGAACGAACTCTGAAGAGAGATGAGGGGCAATCAATTCACATATGGTGTCCAGGGCACAGCTGGGAGCTGAGGGGGGTCTATAACAGGCGGCAACAGTGAGAGACTTATTTCTGGAGAGATACATTTTTTAAATTAGAAGCTCGAACTGTTTGGGCATAGACCTGGAAAGTATGACAGAACTTTGCAGGCTAACTCCTCCCCCATTGGCAGTTCTATCTTGACGGAAAATGTTGTAGTTGGGGATAGAAATCTCAGAATTTTGGTGGCCTTCCTAAGCCAGGATTCAGACATGGCAAGGACATCAGGGTTGGTGGAGTGTGCTAAAGCAGTGAGTAAAACAAACTTAGGGAGGAGGCTTCTGATGTTAACATGCATGAAACCAAGACTTTTACGGTTACAGAAGTCAACAAATGAGAGCGCCTGGGGACAGGCAGGGCCTGGGTTAACCTCCACATCACCCGAGGAACAGAGGAGGAGTAGGATGAGGGTACGGCTAAAGGCTATCAAAACTGGTCGTCTAATGCGTTGGGGACAAAGAATAAAAGAAGCAGATTTCTGGGCGTGGTAGGATAGATTCAGAGCATACTGTACAGACAGGGGTATGGTAGGGTGCCGGTACAGTGGAGGTAAACCTAGGCATTGAGTGACGATAAGAGAGGTTACATCTCTGGACGCACTAGTTATGCTGGGTGAGGTCACCGCATGTGTGGGAGGTGGGACAAAAGAGGTATCTGAGGCATGTTGAGTGGGACTAGGGGCTCCGCAGTGAACTAAAACAATGATAACTATCCCAAACAACAATATACAAGGTATGTTGAAATTAGAGAGAGACATAAAGCGAGGCATAAAGCAATCACAGGTGTTGATTGGGAGAGCTAGCTAAGACAACAACAGGTAAGACAACAACAGCTAATCAGCTAAGACAATAACAACAGATAAAATGGCGATGAATGGGCAGAGAGGGTCAGTTAACTACACACAGGGCCTGAGTTCGAGGCTGGGGCCGACAGATAAAAACATTTCTTTTTAAAATGGAGTACCGTGATTAATGAACAGTCCAGCAGGCATCAGCTATGTAGCCAAGTGATCATAGGGTCCAGTGAACAGCAATAGATGAAACAGGGAAGCTGCTAGGTAGTCGTTACTAGGCTAGCAAGCGGGAGACACGGCGTTCAAAAAAAAGTTAGCAGGCCGGGGCTAGTAGAAGCATCTGCTCCGACGTCCGGCAAAGGCCGGTTGAGGGCACAACGGATGGAATTATGTCGGCAGACCAGTCGTGATGGAACGGCGGAGCTCTGTGTCAACAAAGGGTCCAGGCCAGTTGGCAAAAGAGGTATTGTAGCTGGAGTAATTTCGTTTGCTAGACGGGAGATGTGCCTGGCTCGCGGCTAACTGGTGCTAGCTTCGGGACAAGGGCGTTAGCCAATATAGCCACTCTGTAGCAGCTAGCTAGCAGCGATGATCCGATGCAAAGGTCCAGAGCTTACGGCAAGAATCCYGTGGTGTAGTGGATTCTAGTCGTGTTAGTGAAGAGTCCGTGAGGCATCAGCTGTGTAGCCGAGTGATCATAGGGTCCACTGAGCAGGCCGGGAGATGGGCCTGGCTCAAGYCTAGCTTCGGGGCTGGGCCACTCGGTGGCAGCTAGCTAGCTGCGATGARCAGGAGTAATGGTCCAMGGCTTACGGCAGGAATCCGGTGTTGTAGTGGAGAAAAACAGTCCGATATGCTCAGGGTTGATAACGCCCTGTGCAGACTGGCAGGCTGGCAAGTATTATCCAGGCTAAAAGCGGCTGGTGTCTGTGCTAAAGGTAAAGGCCGCTAGCAGTGGCTAACTTTGACTAAATAGCTAGTAGCTAATTAGCAGGTATATTTAATTTAAAAATGGAAAAATAGATTGAAAATATATTGAAAAATATACAAAAAATACAAAAAATACCAAATTTACACAGGAGAACGACAAACAACGTCTGCACTGCTACGCCATCTTGAAACATTCTTAGTTTGGAGGTGTGCTTTGGGTCATTGTCCTGTTGTAGGAGAAATTGGCTCCGATTAAGCGCCGTCCACAGGGTATAGCATACTGTTGCAAAATTGAGTGATAGCCTTCCTTCTTCAAGATTCCTTTTACCCTGTACAAATCTCCCAATTTACCACCACCAAAGAACCCCCAGACCATCACAGTGCCTCCACCATGCTTGACAGATGGCATCAAGCACTCCTCCAGCATCTTTTCATTTTTTCTGCGTCTCACGATTGTTCTTCTTTGTGATCCGAACTCCTCAAACTTAGATTAGTCTGTCCATAACACTTTTTTCCAATCTTCCTCMGWCCAGTGTCTGTGTTCTTTTGCCCATCTTAATCTTTTATTTTTATTGGCCAGTCTGAGATATGGCTTTTTCTTTGCAACTCTGCCTAGAAGGCCAGCATCCCGGAGTCGCCTCTTCACTGTTGACGTTTAGACTGGTGTTTTGCAGGTTGAGGACTTGTGAGGCATCTGTTTCTCAGACTAGACTCTCTAATGTACTTGTCCTCTTGCTCAGTTGTGCACTGGGGCCTTCCACTCCTCTTCCTATTCTGGTTAGAGCCAGTTTGCGCAGTTCTCTGAAGGGAGTAGTACACAGCGTTATACGAGATCTTCAGTTTCTTGGCAATTTCTCGCATGGAATAGCCTTCATTTCTCAGAACAAGAATAGACTGACGAGTTTCAGAAGAAAGTGCTTTGTTTCTGGTCATTTTYAGCCTGTATCGAACCCACAAATGCTGATGCTCCAGATACTCAACTAGTCTAAAGGCCAGTMTTATTGCTTCTTTAAATCAGCACAAKAGTTTTCAGCTGTGCTAACATAATGGCAAAAGYGTTTTCTAATGATCAATTAGCCTTTTAAAATMACGAACTTGGATTAGCTAACACAACATGCCATTGGAACACAGGAGTGATGGTTACTGATAATGGGCCTCTGTACACCTATGTAGATATTCCATAAAAAATCMGCCATTTCCAGCTACAATAGTCATTTACAACATTAACAATGTCCAACACTGTATTTCTGATCAATTTGACGTTACTTTAATGGACAAAAACTGTTGCTTTTCTTTCAAAAACAAGGACATTTCTAAGTGACCCCAAACTTTTGAACGGTAGTGTATATATATATACATACATATACACACCTTGTAAGCATTTGTATCTGTCATGTGTGAATGTTGCTGTTTTTATGTTTACTATATAGAGTATATCAGAAATTGTGTAATAMAATTATTGTTAARATAAAATTATAAATATAGTTCATACAGGGTTATACACACTTTCTGTATACTGTAAATAGCCTCTAAAATATACGTAAACAGACCATAAATGTCAAAATTGTTGTTTTCTTCCCAACACCCACATGGTATAATAACGTCAAAACCTAAAATGTAACTAGTCTGTATAAATCAATCGTTGCATTATTAGTAGCCATGATCCTGTCTCAGCCTCCAGTAATTATGCTGCAATAGTTTGTGCCGGGCGGCTAGGGTCAGTCTGTTATATCTGGAGTATTTKTCCTGTCTTATCCAGTGTCCTGTGTGAATTTAAGTATGCTCCTTCTAATTCTCTTTCTTTCTATTTCTCTCTCTCTTCTCTCAGAGGACCTGAGCCCTAGGACCATGCCTCAGGACTACCTGGCCTGATGACTCCTTGCTGTCCCCAGTCCACCTGGTTGTGCTGCAGTTTCAACCGTTCTGCCTGTGGCTATGGAACCCTGACCTGTTCACCGGATGTGCTACCTTGTCCCAGACCTACTGTTATTCTCTCTCTCTCTCTACCGCACCTGCTGTCTCTAACTCTGAATGATCGGCTATGAAAAGCCAACTGACATTTACTCCTGAGGTGCTGACCTGTTGCACCCTCTACAACCACTGTGATTATTATTATCCAACCCTGCTGGTCATCTATGAACGTTTGAACATCTTGGTCATGTTCTGTTATAATCTCCACCTGGCACAGCCAGAAGAGGAATGGCCACCCCTCAGAGCCTGATTCCTCTCTAGGTTTCTTCCTTAGCAAATGTTATTGCGAGTGTAGCAAAATGCTTGTGCTTTTAGTACCGACAGTGCAGCAATATCTAACAAGTAATCTAACAATTCCACAACAACTACCTAATACACACAAATCTAAGGGATGGAATAAGAATATGTTCATATACATATATGGATGAGCAATGACCGAGCGGCATAGGCAAGATGCAATAGATTATATAAAATACAGTATGTACATATGGGATGAGTAATGCAAGATATGTAAGCATCATTATTAAAGTGGCATTAATAAAGTGACTAGTGATCCATTTGTTAGAGTGGCCAATGATTCCAAGTCTGTATGTAGGCAGCAGCCTCTCTGTGTTAGTGATGGCTGTTTAAKAGTCTGATGGCCTTAAGATCGAAGCTATTTTTCAGTCTCTCGGTCCCAGCTTTGATGCACCTGTACTGACCTCGCCTTCTGGATGGTAGCGGGATAAACGACAGTGGCTCAGGTGGTTGTCCTTCCTGTGACATTGGGTGCTGTAGGTGTCCTGGAGGGCAGGTAGTTTGCCCCCCGGTGATGGGTTGTGCAGACRGCACCACCCTCTGGAGAGCCCTGCAGTTGTGGGCGGTGCAGTTGCCATACCAGGCGGTGATACAGCCCAACAGGATGTTCTCAATTGTGCATCTGTAAAAGTTTGTGAGGGTTTTAGGTGACAAGCTAAATTTCTTCAGCCTCCTGAGGTTGAAGAGGCGCTGCTGCGCCTTCTTCACCACACTGTCTATGTGGGTGGACCATTTCAGTTTGTCAGTGATGTGTACGCCGAGGAACTTAAAACTTTCCACCTTCTCCACTGCTGTCCCGTCGATGTGGATAAGGGGGTGCTCCCTCTGCTGTTTTCCGAAGTCCACGATCATCACCTTTGTTTTGTTGARGTTGAGTGAGAGGTTGTTTTCCTGGCCTTACCAAGGCAACTACTGTCTATCTAGGAAACGTGCTAGCTATTTCAGTGGATATTGAACACATTTCAACCTGCAAATGAATAATGTTTTTACTAGATCTAAGGAATTGTAATACATTCACACAAGGTTTTTTGTGGAAGTCAAAGGATGTAAAAGTAGGCCAGAAATGTTTGAGTAAGGTCTCTCTGACAATCAATTAGAAAGGGTATTGCGATAACAATAAAATGACATATTTCACAAGATTTAAGTCATTTTAATAAATTTACACAAGGTTTTTGGTGGAAATCAAAGGTTGTAAAAGTAGGCSAYACATTTGRAGAATAATTTACACTTGGTTCGAGGTGTCACTGACAAGCCTATGGAAAAGTTATTGCGATAAGAATAATTACATATTTTACTAGATTTAAGTCATTTTAAATGAGGCTTCTTATTTAAAAGGCTTAATTTAATTTCTTTAATAGGATATTGATTTATGCTTCATATCTTTTTCTTAATCCACTTAGAACTCATCATAAACACGAACATATTTTGATCAGCTAAGGCTACAATACCTTTATCACAACACATGTAGGCCTGCTATAACTTTGATTACAGAAAATGATCACCATTACAACAATAGCAGCACATTAATAGCTGCAGTAAATGAAAGGCTTGGCTGTGTCTTCGTTTCTGTTGTCCTATTTTGTAATGCTAATCTATAGTCCTTCATTAAAACCTGTTGATTGGGGAAGACTTGCTGATTTCTGATTAAGTGGATCAAGATGTCTGTTTACTTTCACCCGAAGAGCTTCTGTCAACAGTCAGGGTAGGAGGGGCGACTCGTCCCTCTCACAACCCGTCTCCAACCCCTTATCGATATGGTGTATTGTCAATGCCGACTGTTCTCGCAAAATCAAAGCTTGCCGGTCGGTAGAATGTGTGAACATGGGATCAGCATCACCCAGGGGCGTCATATACCCCAAAAWTCTGAGGGGCACAAAGTATGTGTGGATGGCTGGGGGTTGGTCTACCGGGGGGAACATTTCCCTCTGTACGTAAATGTGAAAATGTTGCATTTTTCAAATAGCAGGAAAATGCTGTTTCAGGTATCTAAAGCCAAAATATTTATGCTTTGTAAAAAATATTTTGATTTTTCTGCATATCTAAGCATACATCTTAAGCTGTCTGTAAAATAAGAAACGAAATATGCTGCTCTGCATCTTTGCTAAAATCTGGGTTAAAGATTAAAAGGAATGTGAGTCTTATTCAGTACATTTAGTTATTGCTTGCTTTTCTCAAATAGTTAGACAAGCTAGCTACTCTAACTAGATTGATAGCCTGAAATGGCTTCTTGGTAGCTAGTTATGAGGTTGGGAGATTAGGAACCTATCTGGGCTAGCTAAAGCCAACGTCATAAAATTGCTAAGTGACTAGTACTATTACAGAGGGATTTATTTTTAATTGACAAATCTGAGAGGGAACGTGCCCCTGTGCCCCCTATGTGCATGACACCCCTGGCGTCACCCCTTACAAATGGCACTATCTAATGAAGTAAAAAATAACGCAAGGTTTTACATTTAGGTTAGGCATACCCAGAGCAATAATACAGGCATTTTGTCTTGGCACAATGGGCGCCAAATGTGTCTCTAACTTTGTAGGGTTTCTTTTATATGTCCTATGTGAGCGTTACATTAAATAGGCAACCAATTAATATTTGAAGTTTTGCACAAATGTAATTTTTGCTGCACTATTCCCAACTCCAATGTGGTGAATAAAAAAAATGGTTGGCTTGACAATGACAGCAATGGAATTGGCAAGAGCACAAACAGATCTGGGACCAGGCTACTACTCCCCCTCATCAGGAAACAACTGAAATCTAAGACATGAATTTGTCTGAATCTTTCATCTCTTTRGTTGAATATCTGTCCGTCTACTACATCTATGAAAATGAGGACCCAGCAGGCCTGCCCTGCCAAAAAGAGYCCGCTAATAACATGATGATTAACACACACAGCACAGGGAGCACATCTGTTTAGCTGTCTGACTACTGTTGATCTGGCATCACGTTTCGTGTGTGTGTATGTGTCTGTCCTCTGCCTGTCAGCTGTTGATCTGTCAATCAGCCATTCCTGTGTGTTGTCTGCGTGTATGCTGTCTGCGGGCACACTGTCTGTCATCCCAAGACCACCTGCCACACTCCAGTCCCAATACACACTCCACACTGGGACTCTATGGAGGAACCCGTTGCCTCAGCCACTGTAGTGTTTGTGTGTGTATGTGACAGAAAAAGACCCAGCCAGCTCCTGCATTAGAGACACATAATCAGGTCCATGTGAAGAGCCCTTTACAATCCACATCCCAGAGCAGAGCACACACTGGATTATTCATCTGTCCCCTGTGGGAGCTCGGCTCCCAATACACACCAGTCTGTTTGACCTGACACACACATACACAGGGGGACCACCATAGACTCAGGCAGAGAAGGATAGACATACCTCCACACACTAATAATGTTATACACATACTTGACAAACTTAATTACACTAATATGAGAATCTGTCCACGGGGTGCCATTCTAAATCTACACAGGGTTGAGGGGCCAGTTGTTAATGAGTGAGAGGAAAATATCTGTCTGTTTGTCTGTCTGTCAGTGATGTCCATCTATGTATGCCTTTTGATCAAGCAAGACTAGTGCTCCAATTAGAACAATATTAGATCATGAAAACTAGATCATCATCATCATCCCAGACCTAGTTCTATTTGATAAATTATGAAAAAAGTTTAGGCTCAAACTGTTTCGATTGTTAATCAATTCAAGAATTGACATACTGGAAGCCTATCAACGATGTTTGGACTGAATGACACTGAGGGTGAAACCGCTTAGATGTCCATTAGAGAGAGATTATCACGTCATTAATTACCAGTATAAAGCACTCCTCTATCTGCTAATCTATTGGTGTCTAATCCAGCCATGTTTCAGATGAAAATGGGGTCATTAAAAACGAAATGTGTGTTTTTATTTCATGTGCGAGTCCCATCTTTACTGGTCGATGTGGTGATGATGGGTGTGATAGGTGAGTGGGTGGAGGTGGGGGTTGAGGTAGGTATCAGGCAGAGTCTATTAGTCCTTAAATAGGGCGTTACTTTGAAGCTCTCCTGCACGTCCACTGTCATTGATGTTGGTCCCCACCCCTTTGTACACGTCCGTCGGGATGTCACAGCGGGACTACTATATATAAAGGTGGTCAGTCCTTGTCCTCCTCCATCGCAACAGGGTTTAACTCTCAACTCTTTCAGAAATGGCATATTTCTCAATTTGGCTGCTGTGCGCCTGTGCGATACTGTCTCTAACGCACAGCTTCAATCAGGAGAACCTGAAAGAGGCTATGCTTCAGAGGCTTGGACTGAAGGAACTCCCAAGGATCCATAAAAGGGACTTGGAAAACCTAGTCGTTCCTAGCCACATCAGAAACAAGTACCTGGCCCTGCTGAAGCTGCACCACGAGAGGAGACGCCGCTCTCTGCCCAGCCTAGCAGGAATCCTCAGGGGGTATTCCGGGAACGCAGGTAAACAGCAATGGCAACTATGACAGTTTCTAAGACTGAGAATATGACAGTTTCAAAGACTGACTGATTTTCAGTTTTATTTTCCATTATTATATTTTATTTACCATTAGCTATACTATTGTTAACACCAATGCGTAATTCTCAGTTTGGTTCTGTTTGGATTCCAAATTACGCACTGCTGTCCAATTGTCCACATGCGGACGGTGTCCTGTTATATTCTACATAACAGATATATCGGGGGAGATTCTTTACTCTGACGCCACCAGAGAGCGGTTGGTTTTCGACATGGAGGCCAGGGTCCCAGCCAACAGCGAGGTGACCATGGCGGAGCTCAGACTCTACCAGAACGCCCCTCATAAACTTCACCTGGCCGGGAGAAAGAGTCAAAAGCAGGACAACAACGCACGGGTCAGCGTCTACTGGGTGGAGGTTCTAGAGAACGGCGCCAACCGCTCCTCACTGGTAGACTCAAGGTCAGCACCGTTACCGCACATCATTCAACAGCCTACTTTTAATTAGCGTAATACTAATTAATTAGCATGCTAGTTAAAGTACTATTGTGATTCATTTGTACGGTTGTCCTCTTTCAATAGGTTGGTGCCAATCTACGAGACCGGGTGGAAGGGTTTTGATGTGACGCAGGCCGTACACTACTGGTCGAAGGGACGTCGCGAGGTGCCGCTGCGCCTGGAGCTGCGGGTCGAGGGGGAGAGACCGGGAAGCTACGCAGCCCAGATGGCCAAGAGTATACGCTTTACCGCGCAGGACCCCTCTGACCAGAGCACGGGAAAGCCTGAGCTTCTTTTTTACACCTTGAACCTGGAGGAATATGGGTAGGTGGCATTTAATAGCTAGGCTAATGGCAATGTTTAGAACTTTGGTTGGACAGTGGACACATTTTAAGCATATAGGCTACACACATATGGGCCTGGCTGCTATGTCACAGTATGACATTTGCGTATACATTATTTGAGAACSCTCTATATGTGTGTCAAACGTGTAATAATCTGACCATTTCTCTTCGTCCAGTTCCCGTGGTGACTGCCAGTCCAGCAAGCCGAACGGCATATGCTGCAGAGAAGACCACTTCATCAACTTCCGGGAGCTAACTTGGACTCAATACTGGGTCATCGAACCTGCGGGCTACCAGTCCTTCCGATGCGCAGGGGGATGCAAGCAGCCAAAGCGTCATTATGGCTACGGAGAACGGCGGTGCGCGGCTACGGAGAACGCGCCGCTACCTATAATGTACCTGGTGAAAAAAGGAGACTACACTGAGATTGAAGTGGCCGAGTTTCCCAACATGATTGTGGAGAAGTGCAGATGTACAATGGACAATGTATCTGTTTGAGAATGAGGAATGAGCGCAATCCAGAGAGACTGAGAGATGCGAGTGCGACTCGTGACGCACAGTACTTTTTTTCCCTTCAAACTTAAATTACTATAGGCTGAAAAGGAGATCTCTTGTTGGTGTGAATATTTGAGACAAAGGTTATATTAGCCGATCACTTGTTTTTTGAGCACTTTAAATGTAAATACGTAGCCTAATTTATGTTGRCCATTAATGCATTTATACTCTTCATATGACAAGATTAAAAATATGAATTAATTGCACATTTTCAAAGTATATTAARACATGTATTTTTCTTCCACAAATCCTTTACACAGTGTCACTTCATTGGTTCATCTGTTGTCTATGGGTTTGTCTTCTGAGGGAGAGCGAGGGAGTGTGAATAAACGAAAACACAATCGAACTGAGATCACTACAGATGTGATTGTSACACCAATTTCCTATATCATTAGAGCCTCACCACTAGCCCAGTCCTTTGTTATGGTAACACYTCCTCATCACGGGGCTTCCGATCAGTGTTTGATTTGTGGATTTATTTACTTAGTTCCAGTCTCAGAATCTACAGCACTGCATCCATTGACGACCAGTGTGGCCAAGCTAAACGTCACCAATTACGCACGAATGGCGCGCCTTTGGAGATCCACCATGACACACTCAACAGGGTTGATTCTTATGCAAATGCACGGAAGGAGTTTTGAACTATGTCAAATTAGTTTTATTTWAAAATGGCATGACTGATTTGCCAGACATCCAGTCCACTCTACCATTTATGACCACGAGACAAAACCAATGTCAGTTCGCTGTCCTCATCTCGTCCCCCATTAGAGCCCCAGTCAGTGTAAAGTGTGAGGTATTTTACTCTAATCTTAATCTAATCTCCATGGTGTTCAGCGTTTGCCTGGCTACCCAAYCTCCTTGCTACAGACACACACTACACCAAGCCCACGGTGTATAATATAATGCAAATGTCTTGCAACGCAAAGGTTGCATGTTTAAATCTCATCATGGACAACTTTTACATTTTCTGTAATTAGCAACTACTTACTACTTTTTATCTACTTTGCATGTTAGCTAACCCCAATCGTAACCCTTTTAGCTAACCCTAACCCCTAGCCAACATCAGCCAGCAAGCTTATGTTAGCATTAGCCACCTGGCTAACATTAGCAACAACAAATTGGAAATCGTAACATATCATACATATTTCAAATTTGTTACATATTGTATGAATTGCAATTCGTAACATATTATACGAAATGGATGATGGATATCCACAAACGAATGCAAACCATACGAAACATAACATATCATACTAAATGGAGCATCTCGGATTTAGGCACAGAATATGAAACGCTGTGAAACCAGGTTTGTCAGTCAGTTAGTCATCTCTCTCTCCATCCCACACCACTGAAAGCATGCAGGAAAAAAGTAAATAAAGTCTTTCCAAATAAAAGTGAATCTACAAAGTTAGGGGTTTGGGCTGGGGCAGCCTGGGTTGAGATGTGCAGGGTTAGGGGAAGGTTGGATAGGTTCTGCCTCTGCGGAATGAGTCTGGTCCTACATATGGGGGTCCGTGGGCGAGGACAGGAGACTCTGGGGCACCCCGGCGCCCTGCGTGTGGCACCCCATGTGTGGAGGTTGTGGGAGGTCGTGTCTCCGTCAGAATTACCCTGGGGTGGAGGATGGGGGAGGTGGGTGGGCCCTGGGCACTTGGTCCATCTGTGGGACAATGGTTAAACAACCAATCAAACCATTCAATCATTTAGTTTCACAAACTTTGGGATTTTTTACATTTTAATTTCCCTCGAAAAGGTAAACTATTCATCCTTTAAAATCAATATGGTCAAATTTAACACAAAGAAATAACATCAGACATCGGCTCAAACAAACTCCTTGACATTTGATAGTAGCCAGGTAGTTCTGTAAATTATAATATATTATACAGTGAGGGAGGGAAAAAAGTATTTGATCCCCTGCTGATTTTGTACGTTTGCCCACTGACACAGAAATGATCAGTCTATAATTTTAATGGTAGGTTTATTTGAACAGTGAGAGACAGAATAACAACAAAATCCAGAAAAACGCATGTCAAAAATGTTATCAATTGATTTGCATTTTAATGAGGGAAATAAGTATTTGACCCCTCTGCAAAACATAGAGGCGAAATAATAACAATTTAGCATTAACACTGGAGTGATCGATGTGCAGATGATGTGCAAGTAGAGATACAGGGGTGCAAAAGAGCAAGAGGATAAATAACATGGGGATGAGGCAGTTGGGTGTGCTATTTACAGATTGGCTGTGTACAGGTACAGTGATCGGTAAGCTGCTCTGACAGCTGATGCTTAAAGTTAGAAAGGGAGATAAGTCTGTCAGCTTCAGTGATTTTCGCAATTCGTTCCAGTCATTGGCAGCAGAGAACTGGAAGGAGAACTGGAAGGAAAGGAGGTGTTGGCTTTGGGGATGACCAGTGAAATATACCTGCTGGAGCGCGTGCTACGGGTGGCTGTTGCTATGGTGACCAGTGAGCTGCGATAAGGCGGGGCTTTACCTAGCAAAGACTTATAGATGACCTGGAGCCAGTGGGTCTGGCGACGGATATGTAGTAAGGGCCAGCCAACAAGAGCATACAGGTCGCAGTGGTGGGTAATATATGGGGCTTTGTGACAAAACGGATGGCACTGTGATAGCAAACTGGATGCAGTCTGAGTAGAGTGTTGGAGGCTTTTTTGTAAATGACATCGCCGAAGTCGAGGATCGGTAGGATAGTCAGTTTTACGAGGGTATGTTTGGCAGCATGAGTGTTGCGAAATAGGAAGCCGATTCTAGATTTAATTTTGGATTGGAGATGCTTAATCTCTGGAAAGAGAGTTTACAGTCTAACCAGACACCTAGGTATTTGTAGTTGTCCACATATTCGAAGTCAGAACCGTCCAGAGTAGTGATGCTAGTCGGGCGGGAGGGTGCAGGCAGCAATCGGTTGAAGAGCATGCATTTAGTTTTACTTGCATGTAAGAGCAGTTGGAGGCCACGGAAGGAGTGTTGTGGCATTGAAGCTCGTTTGGAGGTTTGTTAGCAGTGTGCAAAGAAGGGCCAGATGTATACAGAATGGCGTTGTCTGCGTAGAGGTGTGTCACGTAGAGTAGGCCAGAAGGCTAAACTGGAAAACCTAACCTCTATCAAAATGAAAAGATGGTGGAGCCGCAAAAGTTATTCTGTGCAAGGGTGTTTATTTACATAGTGATTCCGGAACAAAAACAACKGTACTGCCATCAAACGTATACATTATGGGCCAGCTAAAAACAATGCTGCCCTATCCACAGCTCAACCCAAAAACGCCTCTCCATGAACTGAAAGAGAGGCTCCTTTTGTAGGGCTAGCCCCTCCCCTCAGAACAATTAACACTAATTAATTGAGCAATTACCTATACAAACCTACATTTTCCATTTAACTAAACATACTAAAGTATATACATTGCAACACGTTTTTTATGAAACAATATCACAAAATAACATTTACAAAATTACATCACTACTGACAGTGTCTTTCAATATGTCCATTTACATTAATGAGCCATTCGGGACAGGCACTAGAAAGTCAGTCCAATTCCCTTAGCTCGGGTCCTTATCCAGCATACCCGYAAGCTACAGAGATGYAGAGAGAGAGGAACAGAACAAACAACGCGCTCATCCATAACATCGATAAGTAAAATAAATATTGCTTATATTAAATATGAACACTTGTCTGTTTATTTCTTTATCCCATAACCGGTTACTGAAGTAAGTGTGAAATGTATGTACTAAGATAGAGAAGTTAACTTATCTGTTAACGGAGCAGGGAGGAGTGATGAATGTGTGCATGCGTTAAAGTACCAAATTCTGCCCGCGGCCAGTGACGGACTTCTATGTCACAAGGTGGATCAGAGAATCACCAGRAGCAAGAGCAACATCATTGATATATACAGAGAAAAGAGTCGGCCCGAGAATTGAACCCTGTGGCACCCCCGTAGAGACTGCCAGAGGTCCGGACAACAGGCCCTCCGATTTGACACACTGAGCTCTAACTCAGGAACCACACCTGTGTTGAAGCACCTGCTTTCAATATACTTTGTCTCTCTCATTTACTCATGTGTTTCCATTGTTTTGGCAGTTACCTGTATTTTAATCTAACATGTTGCACCTTCCTGAATAAACCCCAAAATAAACATCAAGAACAAGGAGATTTTCCTGGTGCTCGGGAGGTCCTTGAAGTTTTACATCTGTCTGGGTGTTGTGCTTAAAGTCTTAACCTCTCTGCGCACAGATCCCTTTAGCGGGATCATTTCCCTAAACAACCGCTGAATTGCAGGGCGCCAAATTCAAAAATATTACTAAAAATATTTATAATCATGCAATCACAAGTGAAATATACCAAAACACAGCTTAGCTTGTTGTTAATCCACCTATCGTGTCAGATTTTGAAAATATGCTTTACAGAGAAAGAAATCCAAGCTTTTGTGAGTGTATCAATCAATGCTACAACAGGTAGCCCCAAATTAGCATGGTCACAAGTCAGAAAAGCAATAAAATGAATCGCTAACCTTAGATAATCTTCGGATGTTTGCATTCACGAGACTCCCAGTTACACAACAAATGTTCTTTTTGTTCGATAAATATTACTTTTATAACAAAAAAACGCCATTTGGGTTGCACGTTATGTTCAGAAAACTACAGCCTCGTTCCGGTGCTGAAAGGCAGAAGAAAATTCCCAAACGTATCAGATACAAAAATATTACAAAAAATATTTATAATAATGCAATCACAAGTGAAATATACCAAAACACAGCTTAGCTTGTTGTTAATCTTTTTACATTTACATTTTAGTCATTTAGCAGACTTAATCCACCTATCGTGTCAGATTTTGAAAATATGCTTTGCAATGAAATCAATCCAAGCTTTTGTGAGTGTATCAATCAATGCTAGAACAGTTAGCCTTATATTAGCTTGGTCACGAAAGTCAGAAAAGCAATAAAATTAATCGCTTACCTTTGATAATCTTCGGATGCTTGCACTCACGAGACTCCCAGTTACAAAAAGAACATTTGTTGTGTTCGATAAATATTACTTTTATAACAAAAAAACGCCATTTGGGTTGCGCGTTATGTTAAGAATATTCCAAAAAGTATCCGTAATGGTCGTAGAAACATGTCAAATGTTTTTTATAAATCAATCCTCAGGTTGTTTTTAACAAACATAAACGATAATATTTCAACCGGACTGTAACCTATTCAATAAGAGAGAAAAGGAAAATGGAGAGCTCCCCTCTCGCGCACAGGAAAGACTGGCCAGGAAACACAGATTTAAAAGAAAATATATAACGTCCGGGTTAGATTTCCTCAGGTTTTCGCCTGCAGAATCAGTTTTGTTATACTCATAGACAATATTTTGACAGTTTTGTTAACTTGAGTGTTTTCTATCCTAATCTGTAAATTATATGCATATTCTACGATCTGGACCTGAGAAATAGTCTGTTTACCTTGGGAACGTTATTTAAAAATAAAATAAAAATCTGACCCCTAGCGTCAAGAAGTTAACAATAACTAGCAAATATAAGTTTCTAGAAAATGAACTCTCAGTTGCTGGTGGTAGTTATCTAATTACCATTACATACATCCCTCTAACTAAATGAGATTCAAAAAGATGTTGCTTTCTTACCTAAAAGAAGAAGTGCCTTGCGGGAAGTCCTCCATGTTGCAATGTGACTACTGGTTACCTACCTGAGTATGTAAACATCACGTTGGTCCCGACTTCCATTTAGCTCGCCAGTCACTGGCATTGTAAAAGGCCGTGCTATGACTGGTCAATAAGGTTGGCAATCATATTTGAGGAACAGGTCATTGTAGATTTGCAAGCACACAAAGATCGCAGTGAGATGCGCACTTGACACTTCCTTTCTTAAACCATATATGTTTCTCCTTCACATGTCCACCTGAAAAGTTGTCTTCAGTGACACTCTGGACACTGGGTATGTAGGGTTGTCCCGAGCCATACCATTAACCAGCATCAAAAGATGACATTTCCATGGGCTTGGAGGCAAAACAGCTGGAAGAGTGGGCCACATCCAACAACATGTTCCTGAATAGGAAAAAGTCTGGAAATTCAGATATGTTTTTCCTGAGACCATCCACAACCTGCACCACTAATCCTAGGAGGACAGGAAGTACTAGTGGTAATAACAACTAAGTATCTTGGTTTTCATCTAGACAAGATGGGGCCGAAGATCATGGCTGACGTTTTACATTCTCCCAACCAATTGCGCAATTTTGTTTGCATTTTGTGTAACGTATTTAATTATTGTGTACATAGTGTTGCTGCTACCGTCTCTTATGACCGAAAATAACTTCTGGACATCAGAAAAGCGATTACTCACCGCAGACTGGAAGAACGAGTTAACGAGTCCGACGAGAAGGATATCCTGCTTCCACTGGAACAGGCCCAGATCCATGCCTTTTGCGTGAACAAAAGACACCGGAAAAAGGGACGCAGATCAGGGATCCTTCTGAGAATCCGGAGGGGAGTGAGTAAACTCCCAATGCCTTCCATTCTACTTGCTAACGTGCAATCGTTATAATATTTTTTTGATGACCTAATATTAAGATTATCGGATAATATAGAGCTGGCAGGATTTTCCATGCACCGGCAGAACAGAGATGCTACCTCTGGTAAGACGAGGGGTGGGGGTGTGTGTCTTTTTGTCAATAACAGCTGGTGCACGATGTCTAATATTAAAGAAGTCTTGAGGTATTGCTCTCCTGAGGTAGAGTACCTCATGATAAGCTGTCGACCGCACTACCTACCAAGAGAGTACTCATCTGTATTATTCGTAGCCGTCTATTTACCACCACAAAGTGAAGCTGGCACTAAGACCGCTCTCAACCAACTCTAAGGCCATAAGGAAAGAAGAAAATGCTCACCCAGAAGCGGCGCTCCTAGTGGCCGGGGACTTTAATGCAGGCAAACTTAAATCAGTTTTACCAAATTCTTACCAGCATGTCACGTGCAAACAGAAAAAAGAAAATCCTAAACCACCTTTACTCCACACACAGATGCATACAAAGCTCTACCCCACCCTCCATTTGGCAAATCTGACCATAATTCTATCCTCCCGATTCCTGTTTACAAGCAAAAACTAAAGCAGGAAGTACCAGTGACTCGCACAATATGGAAGTGGTCAGATGACGCGGACGCTACACTATAGGACAGTTTTGATAGCACAGACTGGAATATGTTCCGGGATTCATCCAATGGCATTGACGAATACACCACCTCAGTCAGTCATCGTCTTCATCAATAAGTGCATCGATGATGTCGTCCCCACAGTGACTGTATGTACATATCCCAACCAGAAGCCATGGATTACAGGCAACATCTGCATCGAGCTAAAGGCTAGAGCTGCCGCTTTCAAGGACGCTTATAAGAAATCCTGCTATGCCCTCAGACGAACCATCAAACAAGCAAAACGTCAATACAGGATTAAGATTGAATCACCAGCTCTGACGCTCGTCGGATGTGGCAGGGCTTGAATATTATTACGGACCACAAAGGGAAACCCAGACGCGAGCTGCCCAGTGACGCAAGCCTACCAGACGAGCTAAATGCCTTATGCTCGCTTCGAGACAAGCAACACTGAAGCATGCATGAGAGCACCAGCTGTTCTGGATGACTGTGTGATAACGCTCTCGGTAGCCGATTGGAACAAAACCTTTAAACAGGTCAACATTCACACAGCCCCTGGGCCAGACGGATTACCAGGACGTGTACTCAAAGCATGCGCGGACCAACTGTCGTGGTAATTTCCTGTTTTACCAAATGAGGAGAGTTACAAACCACACACCAGTCAGTTATACTTAAATTTCATCTTTAATAATGTGAGCTTTAAAATCGCCCTTTGACTCTCAGATCAATTCAGTGTCTATAATGAATTCTGAGAGTGCCTACAAAAGAATACCAAGATCTTTTATAGTCAAGATACACCCCCCTAATCGACATGACAAACCACAGATCTTAGGAACAGTTCACAAAGAAAGACTTTTACTTGAGAGAGGAGTATCCCATAGCCAGATAACATTAGCTATAAATTATCGTTCAGTTTGGTCTCTAAGACGAGGTTCTAATCTCGTTCCTGGTTCCTCATAGTACAAAAACATTACCTCACTATCTGGGATGCTCTTTAGGCTTTATTGGCCAAAGACATCTTAAATCTCCTCTGTCAGTGCTATCTCATAGAGGCCCATCCTCAGTGGAACACTGAACACACAATAGTCGACAGATTCTATTCTGTCGAATAAAACAACCATTCTAATGCAATACAAAGATTATAATATAATCTTTCAAGCACTATAACATAATCTCGCAATTTTCTACGACACAACTGTCAAGTGTCTTCACTGACATTTTCAACCTCTCCCTGACCGAGTCTGTAATACCTACATGTTTCAAGCAGACCACCATACTCCCTGTGCCCAAGGAATCAAGGTAACCTGCCTAAATGACTACCGCCACGTGGCACTCACATCGGAAGCCATGTAGTGCTTTGAAACGCGGGTCATGGCTCACATCAACAGCATCCTCCCGGACACCCTAGACCCACTCCAATTCACATACCCCCCCAACAGATCCACAGATGACGCAAATCGCAATCGCACTCCACACTGCCCTTTCTCACCTGGACAAAAGGAACACCTATGTGAGAATGCTGTTCATTGACTACAGCCCAGCGTTCAACACCATAGTGCCCAAGAAGCTCATCACTAAGCTAAGAACTCAGAGACTAAACACCTTCCTCTGCAACTGGATCCTAGAATTCCTGATGGGCCGCCCCCAGGTGGTAAGAGTAGGCAACAACACGTATGCCACGCTGATCCTTAACACTGGGGCCCCTCAGGGGTGTGTACTTAGTCCCCTCCTGTATTCCCTGTTCACCCAGGACTGCGTGGCTAAGCACACCAACACCATCATTAAGTTTGCTGACGACACAACAGTGGTAGGCCTGATCACAGACAACGATGAGACGCCTATAGGGAGGTCAGAGAACTGGCAGTGTGGTGCCAGGACAACAACCTCTCCCTCAATGTGAGCAAGACAAATGAGCTGATCATGGACTACAGGAAAAGGCTGGCCAAACAGGCCCCCATTAACATGAATGGGGCTGTAGTGGAGCGGGTCGAGAGTTTCAAGTTCCTTGGTGTCCACATCACCAACAAACTATCATGGTCCAAACATACCAAGACAGTTGTGAAGAGGGCACCTTTTCCCCCTCAAGAAACTGAAAATATTTGGCATGGGTCCGCAGATCCTCAAAAAGTTCTACAGGTGCACCATCGAGAGCATCCTGACCGGTTGCATCACCGCCTGGTATGGCAACTGCTTGGCATCTGACCGTAAGGCGCTACAGAGGGTAGTGCGAACAGCCCAGTACATCACTGGGGGCAAGCTTCCTGAAATCCAGGACCTATATAATAGGCGCTGTTAGAGGAAAGCCCAGAAAATTGTCAAACTCCAGTCACCCGTATAGACCGTTTTCTCTGCTACCGCACGGCATGCAGTACCGGAGTCTAGGACCAAAAGGCTCAACAGCTTCTACCCACAAGCCATTAGACTGCTGAACAATTCATAAATATCGCCACCGGACAATTTACACTGACCCCCCCTTTGTACACTGCTGATACTCTGTTTGTTTCCTATACAGTCACTTCGCCCCCACCTACATGTACAGATTACCTCAACTAGCCTGTACCCCCGCACACTGCCTCAGTACCGGTGCCCCCTGTATATAGCCTTGTTATTGTTATTCTAATTGTGTTACTTTTTATTTTAGTCTACTTGGTAAATATTTTCTTCTTGAACTGAACTGTTAGTTAAGGGCTTGTAAGTAAGCATTTCACGGTAAAGTCTACACTTGTTGTATTCGGCGCATGTGACAAATAAGGTTTAATTTGACTCTAACCTCAGTGGTGACACATGTGGAGCAGTCAGTGAGGAAGGCCTCAAAACGCCTGCTCTTTGGCTGTTCTTGCCAGAAATGGCCAACACACTGAAAATCTGGTCAGTCTATACTACACTGGTCAGTCCCTGTCTGGAATACGGTGGAGTGCTGTTAGTTGGATGCAGTACAAAGCAGCAGGCCCAACTAGACCGGGTGCAGAGGAGGGCCTTGATCATCTCCAGAGGTGTAGTCCAACCACAGCTCCCTTCACTGCAGAACAGGCTGCATGCAGTGCATCTGGTGAAGGACATGCAGACTCTACCATCCACTGAATGACCGGCTCCCTCCAAAAAGAGGTAACTGCACCACCAGGCTCCTGAGAAACAGCCACAAACTGTCCTGTATAACTGCCCGTACAAACCACTTGCAAAACGCCCCTCTACCCACTGATATCAGACTGTATAATAACTCTAGCTTTTAATATTTACATTTCCATCATGAAACATGTCCTGTAATGTTTTAAATTGTTCAATATTCCATTTGTCACATATTGTGTGTTAAGTATTTTAAATGAGTGTTTGCAATTATTAGTAATGTAAATTGTGCATTTCTTCAGTTATCTGTGAGCAAGAATAAATAAACTCAAACTTTCACTTTCTGGGCACACAACATTTATTTTTCTATGAGCTCTCAAATATCTCTACAGCTCTTCAACATGAACCTCTGCGACCCCTTTTATCTGAATTCTCCACACAAGCACATTATCTTCCGCGTTCGTCTTTCCTCCCTGCTTCTTTAAATTAAGAGATGGAAATTTCGCCATATTAACTGCTTTGCTCAAGAGCAGAACGGCAGATTTTTCCAATTTGCCAGCTCAGGGATTCAAATCTTTCGGTTACTGGCCTAACGCTCTTAACCGCTAGGCTACCTGCCGCCCTCGATTAGATAAGTATTCACCACCGAGTCAATACATGTTAGAAACACCTTTGGCAGCGATTACAGCGGAGTCTTCTTGGGTAAGTCTCCTAAGTGCTTTACATACCTGTATTGTGCAATATTTGCCCGTTCTTCAAGCTCTGTCAAGGTGTTGGATCATGGCTAAACAGCAATTTAAGTCTTGCCATAGATTTTTTAAGCAGACTCAACTTTAACTTGGACACTCAATAGCACTCACTGTCTTCTTGGTAAGTACAGATTTGGCTTTGTTGTAGGTTATTGTCCTGCTGATAAGCAAATTCCAGACACCAGAAAGTGTCTGGTGTAAAGCAGGTTTTCTAGGATTTGCCCGTGCTTAGCTCTTTCCCGTTTCTTTTCAGCCTGAAAAAAAAAAAACTCTCCAGTGTTAACCGATGTCAAGCATACCCATACCATGATGCAGCCACCACCATATTTGAAAACAAGGAAGTAGTTACTAAGTGTACAAAATCCTTCCCTTCCTACCTGGAGGGGAGCCCTCCCCTCACTAGTCACCACACACCTCCATCAAAGCTCGTTAAGCACAATCACATCCACCTGAAAGAGGTGGGGCTACCCCTTTAAATGCCCCTCATTGGTGTGTGGTGACCAATGAGGGGAGGGCTCCCCTCCAGGTAGGAAGGGAGTCATTTATTTAAAAAATCTGTGATGCGTTGTGAATCTATAAAATACCATTCAATAATGTCCCAGTATCTTTGATGAGCACACTAATTAAAAGGATCTGCACTAGGGATATTCAGCTCTTACCCTACCAGGTCCGGAGCCTGCTGGTTTTCTGTTATACCCGATAATTAATTGCAGACACCTGGTGTCCCAGGTCTAAATCAGTGCCTGATTAGAGGGCAACAATGAAAAAGTGGAACTGGCTGCAAGGTCCAGAGTGGAGTTTGAGGAGTCTACACTTTGATGGCTCAGAGTGTGTCCGAGATTCAGACATGGCTTGAATGAGAACTGACTTTCTGTAAATAAGAGACAGGATAGACACCAGAAGATGGAATGTGTGTTTCTTTATTTCTCCCAAGTCAATCAGAATAAACCAACCCACGTGGCTATGAGGCAGCCTTCCTTCCATGTACTGTGATACACCCAAACAAGTCCTCCAATCCATCTGGAAGTACACTACAAAAGTATATGGACACCTGCTCGTCCAACATCTCATTACAAAATCATGGGCATTAATATGGAGTTGGTCCCCCTTTGCTGCTATAACAACCTCCACTCTTCTGGGAAGGCTTTCCACCAGATGTTGGAACATTGCGCTAGAGAATATGTTTTCCACTGCGCCAGAGTCCAATGGATGCAAGCTTTACATTACTCCAGCCAACGATTGGCATTGCACATGGTGATCTTAGGCTTGTGTGTGGCTGCTCAGCCATGGAAACCCCATTTCATCAAGCTCACGATGAACAGTTATTGTGCTGACGTTGCTTCCAAAGGCAGTTTGGAACAAAGGACAGACAATATTTACGCGCTTCAGCACTCGGCGGTCCCGTTCTGTGAGCTTTTGTGGCCTACCACTTTGCAGCTGAGCCGTTGTTGCTCCAAGATATTTCCACTTCACAATAACAGCCCTTAACAGTTGACCGGAGCAGCTCTTGCAGGGCAGAAAGTTGACAAACTGACTTGTTAGACAGGTGGCAACCTATGACGGTGCCACGTTGAAAGTCACAGATCTTCAATAAGGCCAATGTTTGTCTATGGAGATTGCTTGGCTGCGTGCTAGATTTTATACACCGGTCAGCAACGGATGTGGCTGAAATGGCCAAATCCACTCATTTGAAGGGGTGTCCACATACATATAGTTTATAAGGTCTCCCAGAGCCTACAGAACTTACACATCTCCTGAACAGCCCAGCTAGTTCCTGAGACGACAATGTCAGATGGCCAGAGCAACCACATTCACACAAGTATGTTCCGCAATCATGCACACTCACTCATAACATGCGTGTCTGGACAAGCAGGCGCAGACAGGCAGGAACGCACACACACACAAGCTTGCAGATCAGTCACTCAGAGGGGTGGACACTTGAAGTGGTCTCAAAATAAAATGCAGCCTTTAGCAGAGGGCAGTAGAGAAGCCCTGTCAGGCATACAGGCTTCATCCACATTTCATTAGTACAGTGGCTTCCTCTCATCTGCGCTCATATGAAGATTTGAGATATGTGCAGTTCGGCGCTAATTAAATAAAGGAAACAGGGAGAGAACGCCAGACATGTCGGGATGCACCCAGTCTCACTCCACAGCAGATGAGATCACGGGCCGTTCTCCATAGAAAAGCACATTTAAAATGACAAACGTGTGTCTGATATTATTGCGCAGTCACTTTTAGCCAAAGCGCCTTACAGTTAACACGTTCAGTGTGCGTGGCCCATGCAGGTATCATTCAAACTACTTGAGGGCCTAATGTGTTTGTGTGTGTGACGCAATGATATGATACAGAGTGAGGAGGTCATGGGAAGGATACATGCTCATGTAAAGGGTCAAATAGTTTCACATTACAGACATAAGAGAAACACTCCCTGTTGTCAATCATTAAATCAGCACAAAGACAACATTACAGCGGATTGTGTGTACAGGCCAGATTAGCATCAGGTAACAATATGCATATACATTCAAATCAATTTTTCTAAACTAATTATAGGCTGTGATTACACAGGAAGCCCAATTCTGATATTTTGCCCAATGAGCTGATCGAATTGGTCAAAAGATCAATTGGTGAACAAATATCCAAATTGGGCTGCCTGTATGAACGCAGACCTAGACATACGAGTTAAGTCTCATATGTCTCCAGCATTAAATCTGGTTCACATGAAACCAGAAAAAAAACAGTCACAGATATCAAACTAAAGCTTTCCCTTGAGAAAAAAAAAAGAATCAAAACATTAGAACACAGGGATAGAACGTCTGAAATAGTGGAACTGATGGAATGTTGGGGTTTTGTGTTGATATCCTGGGAGAGAATGGAATGAATAACTATGACAACAGCTCCAAGGCAGATATGGATCTATGTAAGAGACTACAGGGAAAATAGTGGATATGTGATGTGTGTCTGGACCGTTGCACGACCGACCGACACACACATGGTTGAGGAAAACCCTACAGCAGGGGTGTATTAACGAGGAACTAAACAGAACAGGGAGGGACCTATTTGAATGTGTTCAATAAACTTTTTTTCATTTTTGTTTCTGGTTGAGGAAATACTATATATCCCAGGGGGGTTTATGAGTAGTATTATTAGATGTGTTCCATCTTCTGACAGAATGAGAGAACGAGATGCCTGTCTTGACACGGTCTGTCTGACAGGAAGTATAGAAGTCTGGAGTGTGAGTCTCAGCCGGGTCATACTGCTCAGAGAGGACAGGAGAGAAATGAGCTCAGGAGGAGAGCGGGGAGAGGAGATAAAAGGAGAGAGAGAAGGGGAGCAGGCTCGGCCCTGCCACAGACACACTGGACCCTGCGTTAGCATTGCACCGGCAACACAACATAAACATGAAACAATCAAAACCAAAAATCAACACACCTAAAACCAGAATGCTAAAAGTCTTCACATGTTATGGGAAGGGTTGTCTGTCTTTCTGTCCGTTTGGTTGACTGACTGAAAACAGACGTGGAATTTATTCAAGGAGTCTGTGGAGCTCCAGAGAGCTAGCCAGCTATCACAGCTCTGTGTTACCCTTTGGCGCGTTAGCCTAGCGTTGAATCCTAGCAGAGAGCTACTAGGTGTGCTGGCTTTTGCACTGGACCTACCTATCAGATACTCATGAGGATCTTGTCTAGTTGAATTCAGTGTGTTAGAATAGGGCTGGAGCAAAAGAGTGCACACCCACCACCTCCCCCCCAGGTGCAGAGTTGGCCGCCCCTGTTAAGCTAACGCTTCGTCAGAGTTAGCCGTTCGCCGCTATCAATGGCTCAGATCTGCAGCACCAGTCCTGCGGCGGAGATGTTGTCCCCTCCCCCGGCTGTCTGGTAAACCTCGGTGCACACCAGGACGGGCGCCACACAGATCTCGTAGTCCTCCTCGTTCCAGCAGCTGACGGGCCTGGTCTCCTCTAGAGGGATCCGCTGGCTGCCCTCCTTACTACTCACCGAGAACGACTCGTCCATGATGAGGCGCGCCTTGCTGGGGTCGATGTCTGGCGAGCCACACACGTGGCGGTTGGCGGTGAGGGAGGCCTTGGCCACGGCAGACATGGTGTTCTTCCACTGGGAACCGCGCGTCACGATCATGGCCTGGAACGCCAGGGTGTGTACGTGGAGCCGGGTCAGCGGCCGGCCTTTGGCACTAGTGGCGTAAGCGCCCATGTCGCTATCCTCATTAGCGTCGCGGTAGCGCTGGTTGACCAGGCGGTATAGCGCCCTCATCTGGTCGAGGACGGTAGCAACGCGAGGGTTAGGGTCAGAGAGCACGGTGATGTTGGAGCCCCTCAGAAGGCTGAGCAAGTTGGGCAGCTCCTGCTCGTTCATCCCCAGAGAGTCGGCGTGGGGCAGGACCAGACGCAGCAGGTCCCCCATTAGACCCTCATCCACGAAGCTGGCCATCTCAAAATGGACACCCGTACGAGGGGAAGAGGAGGAGAGGAGACTGCCCAGCCGAGAGAGCAGTGCTTCCCGCTCACCTGGAGAGAGAGAGAGAGATGCTGTTAGAGGGGGAGAGAATTTATCCAAAGTAGTCAAACCAGTCTGACAGCACAAAGGCATGTTCCTGGCCAAAGAAAACACAGCATTGGATACATCCCCACACCCTCCCTATACACACGTGCTTCCTATTCCGGCTGAGTTCTAGGGGCCTGTGTGACTGAGGCAGCAGAGCTATTGAATAGAGGCAGGCAAATTTAATCCACTTGAATACCAACAGTCTGCACGTCAATGGGAACCAACCCTGCCTTCCCCTCCGCTCTCTTATCCTTCCCTCCGATACACTCTCCCTCACAGCAACACAGACCACTATAATACCAACAGACTGTCACTCAATGGGAACCAGCTCTGCTCTGAAAACACCTCCCAATTGGGGAACAAGCTGGCGAAGAGGGTGGCAGAGTATCCTCTCACCCTGTTGGAAGGGGAAGCTGTCCATCATCTGGAGCCCACCCACCACCAGCAGGTCAGGGTGGAAGTCCTGTAGCTTCACCTCAAAGTCCTGAAGCGACGCCAGATACGGGTTATGGTCATCACTGTGAACTATGTATCTGGACACACACAGGTTAGTGACACAGGGCATGGATTATAATGGACTACATCACAGGTTCACAGGTACAGGCGCGCACACACACACACACACACACACACACACACACACACACACACACACACAAAGTAAAGGTCCTGATATGCAACCACACCATGAATAATCTAACTCTGTTTATCTCACACCCTCTAGTATTAACACACACCTGTTGGCTCTGCGGGCGGTGTACTGGCCCCAGGTGGCTCCTGATGGGTACTCCAGGATCAGATGGATATCAGGCTCCTCCACCACATTACCTGCAACTGGAGAGACAGAAGGTGTGGGAGGTGGATGGCATCAAGGAGGGAGGTGTTACATATGTACTGTGTGTGTGTGTGTACCTGTGATGTGCTGGGACAGTATGTCAGCGAAGTCGGGGCTGAAGCTCCCCCCTAGCAACACGTCGCAGCCCTCGGTTGCCATGCGACCAGCCATCACCGGGGCGTTGCCACCTATGGCCCAGCGGTTGTCGGGCAACTCACGGGATGCCTCGACCAGCTGACTGAACAAGGTGTCATTTATCACAAACCGCCTGAGAGGAGAGGGGGGATGGAAGGGGTACCAGAAAAAAGAGGGAGGGTTAAAATGTAGAAACTTCACAGCTTTTAAAGAGTTACACAACCAAGGCCAGGAAAATGTTTTTGAAGTGTGTGTGTGTGTGTTAGTGCTGAGCGATTAATGCTTTTTAAGGTTGGTTTATTTTTATAAAAACATTTATGGATTCTGGGTTCTAACTCCTAAACTTGGGACAGGGTTAATTATCAGGTATCCTATTGAAATAGTGAGTGCTTAGGTTTAGAGGGTCTATACCAGAAGTTTATGGTTATCTGTAGGAGGAAAGTATATGGTGGGTGCAATTAAGCTTGGAATGTGCTGAGCGTATGGAAAACAATCACGTGGCAGCATTGATAAGGGGAAAGAGCCAGGAATTAGTGATGAAGGGGGTCGAGGTCAGGTTGAGGGAGAAGGAACAGTTTATTGCCCGCATCACTTAGTTTCCTGTCTAGCAATAAAGGTACAATGTTTAGCGAGGAGGAGACCGCATCCAAAGTGGGGTACATATACCACCACTATTGTAACCATGTCTTGTCTGTTCAGCTGTTCCATTCTTTGGGAAGAATAAACTTGGTTTAAGCTTTCATAGTGTCCGTCGAGTTCTAACTCTGATAATTAGAACTTAACAGTTGGCGCTGTGAGCAGGATTCCCCACGATTTATAGTCAAACCAGAGTCCAGATCAGTGGAGCAGGAGCTGGCAACAAACAAGGTAGGCACAGTTCCTACACCTGCTTCCACTCATTTTGACATCTTGGGGCGATGAGAATCGTAGGCTGAACAATTATAGAATACAGACCTAGAAAGACTGAGTTTATTCAGTAGGCCCATTGAGAAATGACCGGTCATAAATATATGGTGTAGGGTAGGCTCCATAAGGATAGGTCCTGAGGAGGTTTTCCTCTGCGAGAACCAGGTAAATATGGTGTAGGGTAGGTTCTAGAGGTCGACCGATTATGATTTTTCAACGCCAATACCGATTATTGGAGGACCAAAAAAAGCTGATTAATCAGCCGATTTTTATTTATTTATTTGTAATAATGACAATTACAACAATACTGAATGAACACTTACTTTAACTTAATATAATACATCAATAAAATCAATTTAGCCTCAAATAAATAATGAAACATGTTCAATTTGGTTTAAATAATGCAAAAACAAAGTGTTGGAGAAGTAAAAGTGCAATATGTGCCATGTAAAAAAGCTAACGTTTAAGTTCCTTGCTCAGAACATATGAAAGCTGGTGGTTCCTTTTAACATGAGTCTTCAATATTCCCAGGTAAGAAGTTTTAGGTTGTAGTTATAGGAATTATACTATTTCTCTCTATACCATTTGCATTTCATATACCTTTGACTATTGGATATTCTTATAGGCACTTTAGTATTGCCAGTGTAACAGTATAGCTTCCGTCCCTCTCTTCGACCCTACCTGGGCTCGAACCAGGAACACATCGACAACAGCCACCCTCGAAGCATCGTTACCCATCGCTCCACAAAAGCCTCGGCCCTTGCAGAGCAAGGGGAACAACTACTTCAGGTCTCAGAGCGAGTGACGTCACCGATTGAAACGCTATTAGCGCGCACCCCGCTAACTAGCTAGCCATTTCACATCGGTTACACCAGCCTAATCTCGGGAGTTGATAGGCTTGAAGTCATAAACAGCTCAATGCTTGAAGCACAGCGAAGAGCTGCTGGCAAACGCACGAAAGTGCTGTTTGAATGAACGCTTACGAGCCTGCTGCTGCCTACCACCGCTCAGACTACTCTATCAAATATCAAATCATAGACTTAATTATAACATAATAACACACAGAAAATCCGGAAACTATCATTTCAAAAACAAAACATTTATTCTTTCAGTGAAATACGGAACCGTTACGTATTTTATCTAACGGGTAGCATCCCTAAGTCTAAATATTCCTGTTACATTGCACAACCTTCAATGCTATGTCATAATTACGTAAAATTCTGGCAAATTAGTTCGCAACGAGCCAGGCGGCCCAAACTGTTGCATATACCCTGACTCTGCGTGCACGGAACGAAAGAGAAGTGACACAATTTCCCTAGTTTAATATTGCCTGCTAACCTGGAACTAAATATGCAGGTTTAAAAAATATACTTCTGTGTATTGATTTTAAGAAAAGCATTGATGTTCATGGTTAGGTACACATTGGTGCAACGACAGTGCTTTTTTCGCAAATGCGCTTGTTAAATCACCGGTTTGGCGAAGTAGGCTATGATTCAATGATAAATACATTTCTTATGGCTGGGGGCAGTATTGAGTAGCTTGGATGAATAAGGTGCCCAGAGTAAACTGCCTGCTACTCAGGCAGAAGCTAAGATATGCATATTATTAGTAGATTTGGATAGAAAACACTGACGTTTCTAAAACTATTTGAATGATGTCTGTGAGTATAACAAAAATCCAACCAGGAAGTGGGAAATCTGAGGTTTGTAGGTTTGCCTATCCAATATACAGTGTCTATGGGGTCATATTGCACTTCCTAAGGCTTCCACTAGATGTCAGTCTTTAGAACCTTGTTTCAGGCTTCTACTGTGAAGGATGAGGGAATAAGAGCTGATTGAGTCAGGGCTCTGGCAGAGTGCCACGAGCTCACTCAGACCGCCCCCGTGAGAGTTAGCTGCGTTCCATCGCATTTCTACAGACAAAGGAATTCTCCGGTTGAAACATTATTGAAGATTTATGTTAAAAACATCCTAAAGATTGATTCTAAACATCGTTTGACATGTTTCTACAAACTGTAATGGAATTTTTTGACTTTGTCTGGCCTGCGCGTCAATTTGGATTTTTGAACTAAACGCGCGAACAAAAAGGAGGTATTGAACAAAACAAACATTTATTGTGGAACTGGGATTCCTGGGAGTGCATTCTGATGAAGATCAAAGGCAAGTGAATATTTATAATGCTATTTCTGACTTCTGTTGACTTCTGTACTCAGATTATTGCATGGTGTGCTTTTTCCGTAAAGTTTTTTTGAAATCTGATACAGCGGTTGCATTAAGGAGAAGTTTATCTAAAGTTCCATGTAAAACACTTGTATCTTTTATCAATGTTTATTATGAGTTTTCCTGTGAATTGATGTCGTTCTCTGCAAAATCACTGGATGTTTTGGAGGCAAAACATTACTGAACATAACGCGCCAATGTAAACTAAGATTTTTGGATATAAATATGAACTTTCTCGAACAAAACATATATGTATTGTGTAACATGAAGTCCTATGAGTGTCATCTGATGAAGATCATCAAAGGTTAGTGATTAATTTTATCTCCATTTCTGCTTTTTGTGACTCCTCTCTTTGGCTGTAAAAATGGCTGTGTTTTTCTGTGACTAGGTACTGACCTAACAATCAGAGTGTGCTTTCGTCGTAAAGACTTTTTGAAATCGTACACTGTGGTTGGATTAACAAGTTTATCTTTAAAATGGTTTAAAATACTTGTATGTTTGAGGTATGTTAATTATGAGATTTCTGTCGTTTGAATTTGGCGCCCTGCACTTTCACTGGCTGTTAACGGGATCCCAGCCATAAGAAGTTAACAGGCACCACAACGCAGGACAAGCTAGACAAACTAGTGATATCATCAACCATGTGTAGTTAACTAATGATTGTTAAGATTGATTGTTTATAAGATACGTTTAATGCTAGCTAGCACCTTACCTTGGCTCCTTGCTGCACTCGCATAACAGGTAGTCAACCTGCCATGCAGTCTCCTCGTGGAGTGCAATGTATTCAGCCATGAATGTGTCCAAAAATTCCAATTACCGATTGTTATGAAAACATGAAATCGTCCCTAATTAAATCGGTCGACCTCTAGTAGGCTCCATAAGGATCGGTCCCGAGTGGAGGTTCCTCTGCGAGATCCATGAGTGACATTACAGTGTAGGGTAGGTTCTGTATAGGATAGGTCCCTAGTAGGGGTATTCCCCTGTGAGATCTGTATAAGGGATGAAAGTCCCAGATGCAGTGACAGTGAGGCAGTAGAGTGGATGTGGATAATGATAAGGTTGCCTATAAATTCTGAAGTAAAGCCACATGGCATGGTTAAAAGAAAAGCAATAAGATATTCGAACACTGTCTGTGTTACGTTGCGCAACAGTAGCAATAAGGAGAAAGGTTGGTTGATGCCCTATGGGGAGGGGGAACCATAACATTATGTGGAAATAGGAAGACAAGTGTGAATAATTTTGGTAATGTGTGTTAACAACAGTGATATTTGAGGCGCAACACTGGAATAGGTCATCCGTATTCTCCAGTAATACATTTGCAGACGGTATAGCATTGGTTCTAATACAAGGTATTAAGTGCCGTGACCAATTAATAGGCACAAATACCATTACCATTCTCCGGGGGAGTGGGTAGCGCTACCTTGGAAAATAGTTAATAGAAGGTGTATATTAGAGACGGGAGTAAAGAAATATGAACACCCTGGACACCGTCGGGAGAGGTTTCGGAAGAATAATTATTGAAATGGCGACAGACGGCCCCGATTCCCCCTGTAAAGCGGAGCTAGAGGATTTTAATAAAGCAATGGAGGCACTGAAAGAAGCGCACGAGCATTCTACCAATTCGGCTCAAATATGGGAAGCATTTTGCAAACGGGATAAAATTGGGCATTGGGCAACATTTCCCTACTGACGGGAAATTCTAATCAAATAAAGAACTCACAACGACATCATTGAGAAATCGCAAGCTCAATATCCAAGTTTTAATGTCGGCATTTTATCAACAGAAGAGTATAACCGATAGAAATGAAATTAGTAGATGTCCTCAGCTGCAAAAAGACGGTAGGGGAGTGCATTGATAGAATTTGCACTTCGGCTTTGATGGCAGGTTTGAAACCTGTGATCAAAACGGCAATTGCGGGGGTAGTGGATGAAATAGAGCAGGATGTTTTGAGTGAAATATAACTCCGCTCACTTTGCAGACGTGCGAGGGGTTAATACGGCCACAGTGAAAGTCACTAACAGTGGTTTCAATGGCCACGGTAAGACAAAGAAAAGTAGCGGGGGAAAAACAACAGCGTAGGGAGATAGCTCCCTGTTTTAGATGTGGGGCTATCGGGCATTGGAAGAATGAGTGTAAGGCTGTCCTGGAACCTGCTGCATTCGGAGGAAATGCTGCTTAGTTCATGAACATGGTGGTGCAGTGGTTATGTAGAATCATGGGGAAGAGAGACCTGTGAATCATTAAGACTCGGTGGCGAGAGAATGTCACCATGTCTAAGGGTAGTACATGCTAAATAAACGATGGGGTGGATTAAAACAAACGTTTAATGATTGGAGTAAGGACAGTGGTTCCCAGATAACACCTGTTCATGTGTTTTTGACCTACGGTTTACCACACAACTTACCGGTTATGAATATGCGTTAGTGGTGTTGGTACTGGGAGATTTACTTTGTGGGGTCTTTTCAATTTGGTATGCAGAATGATGGAAATGTAAGAAATGTTTTTAAAAGGGTTTTGGAAGAACAGGGAAAGGGAGGAAATATTTAATGGTGTCGAATGCCCTGTATCCTGACTTTCTGGTGAGGCCTGATCGATCGAAACAGGTGGGATTTAAACACCAGTCTCTATTCTATTTTACCATTACTTTATGGGATACCATTATTTCCTTATGGAGTTTTCAAGAGTTGAAATTCTAAGTTGATTGGTTATTCAAGGTAGTTTATTTTTGATTTAGCGATGTGAATCATGTGTTCAAAGGGGAAATTACCAGTTCCCTGGTTCCCTGGTCTTTGCGTAAATACACAAATGTATTTTGTTCAGTCTGCATATAGAAGGAAACATATGTTAATGAGAGTTGACAGTTACTCCAAATGGATTGTGATATGTGTATTGCTGATTTCATTTCTGTCTTTGTTTTGATACAAATTTTACCAGATTGGGTCTGCTGGATTGTTGGGATTCCCCATTGGTTAGGGAATCCCTGATCTGGTAACTCTTCCGAGACGTCGCCAGAAAAATAAGGGAGTATGAACTAATTTTGAAAATGGTTTCAACAGTAACAGTATGTTGTTATGCTTTGACATTTGTCAGAGATAATGTTAAGAAAATTTGGAATGTAACAATTTGTCATAGTCAATGCTTGTCTGGATTTCCTGAATCATAATTAATTGAACTAAACTGTTGTTCTGATCGGTCCTCTCTTGAGGTTATCATGGAAGTTGACGTCAGATCGTGTCTTAATGCATGGTAGGAATATTTTGACCACAAACACTGTGTGAACCTCAAAACCCTCCTTACCCGGCTGAAGACAGAGCAACAAAGGTGTTCAATGCGACAGTGACTTAACACTCCAATCTGAGTCCGAGCCATTAATCTGGGTACGGGCGGCAGGAGTGCGCCATGAGTCCTGAGACCGCGCATGTGGAGTGAGCATGGAGAGAGATCCCATTAAAACTTCTTTCATGCTCCTGGTGTACTGGTGGGAGAAATGGACGAGACAGAATGGTGGTAGCTCAGGTGAGAGACTTGTGTACTTGGGAAAAATAGTTGTATTTATTTGGATATTGAAAGAAAAATCGGGCCATCAAATGTGTACCAAGGGCCATCAAATGTGACAGGCAAGAGTTACATGTGCTGTTGGGAAGATGAACTGTAACGCTATTTGAAGAAGACACGCTAGAATGATAAGTGCCGGGAGAAAGGGGGGGCGGTCTACCACGCCCGTTATTGTTTAATTTGGGTATCAGGTTTACGGAGCAAGGTCTGTGTATGTACCACAGTTTGAGTTCAGTTTCAAATAAAAATGTTTCAATTAAATGCATTATGAAATATGACATTAATTATTTGATTACTTTTTCATTGAAATTCCAAAGCCAAATACTGAGAACATTCAATTGTCTCCAACACCATAAAACCATCAATAAGAGCCCACATGATGGTAGAGACTAATTACTGTGTGCTTATCACTTTACTAAAATATTTCTGTTGTGTATATTGATCTGGTCTGTAAGGAACGCATATCTGTGTGTGTGTGTGTGTGTGTGTGTGTGTGTGTGTGTGTGTGTGTGTGTGTGAGAAACCGAATGCCTTTGTAAAGGATCGCAGACATTTACTCAATAAAATGTTCCCTTTGTTCGATAAAGTCTCTTTATATCCAAAAACCTCAGTTTTGTTCGCGCGTTTTCTTCAGTAATCTACAGGCTCAAACGCAGTCAAAACAGGGAGACAAAAAAATCCAAATTGTATCCGTAAAGTTCATAGAAACATGTCAAACGATGTTTTTTCAAACCTCAGGATGTTTTTAGCCTAAATACTCGATAATATTTCAACCGGACAATAACGTCGTCAATTTAAAAGGTAAACAAGAAACGAACTCTCTCGGTCGTGCCTTTAGGGTCCACTCATTCAGACTGCTCTTACTTTATTACTTAATTACTTATTACTTAATATAATGTTTACATACCCTACATTACTCATCTCATATGTATATACTGTACTCTATACCATCTACTGCATCTTGCCTATGCCGTTCTGTACCATCTCTCATTCATATCTTTATGTACATATTCTTTATCCCTTTACACTTGTGTGTATAAGGTAGTAGTTGTGGAATTGTTAGGTTAGATTACGCGTTGATTATTACTGCATTGTCGGAACTAGAAGCACAAGCATTTCGCTACACTCGCATTAACATCTGCTAACCATGTGTATGTGACAAAAAAAAATTGATTTGATTATTTGATTACTTCATTTTTCAGAATACAAGCCTGAAACAATTTCTAAAAGACTGTTGACATCTAGTGGAAGGCATAGAAACTGCAATTTGAGTCCTAAGTCAGTGGATACTGTAATGGCATTGAATAGAAAACTACAAAACCAACAAAATAAATACTTCCTGAATGGATTTTTCTCAGGTTTTCGCTTGCCAAATCAGTTCTGTTATACTCACAGACACTATTTTAACAGTTTTGGAAACTTTAGAGTGTTTTCTATCCAAATCTACCAGTTATATGCATATCATATCTTCTGGGCCCGAGCAGGCAGTTTAATTTGGGCATGCATTTCATCCAAAATTCCAAATTCTGCCCCCTACCCTAGTGAAGTTAACACCGTGCACTAGAAATGTCACAAGACACACACAAGGACGCTTGGCCACTTACTCTGAGGCGGCTCCCGGGGCAAAGAAGTAAGCGAAGCTCTGTGCCAGCTGATCAGCGTTCTCTATGTAGTCATGGTGGAGCGGCTGGCCTGTGGGCGGCAGGCCAATCTTATTCAGCAACGTCACCCCATCCACGATGACGTCAACACAACCCCCTAAACCTGGAGGAAGAGAGACAAGGTGAGAACAGTATTTAACTCTACACAGAGAGAGACAGAGAGAGAACATACTTTGATGCCCCCAGCACAGCCACCAATCCCCCCCCAATTACTTCCACTGCCCTGCCTGCCTGCCCCAACATTCATACAGAGAGAGAGAGAGGTAACACTCCTAGTACTCTGACATATGTACTAAGTGGCAGAGGGGAGTGAGATACAGTTGAAGTAGGAAGTTTACATACACCTTAGCCAAATACATTTAAACTCAGTTTCACAATTCCTGACATTTAATCCTAGTAAATATTCCCTGTTTTAGGTCAGTTAGGATCACCGATTTATTTTATGAATGTGAAATATCAGAATAATAGTAGAGAGAATTATTTATTTCATCTTTTAATTCTTTCATCACATTCCCAGTGGGTCAGAAGTTTACATACACTCAATTAGGATTTGGTAGCATTGCCTTTAAAATGCTTAACTTGGGTCAAACATTTTGGGTAGCCTTCCACAAGCTTCCCACAATAAGTTCGGTGAATTTTGGCCCATTCCTCCTGACAGTGCTGGTGTAACTGAGTCAGGTTTGTAGGCCTCCTTGATCACACACACTTTTTCAGTTCTGCCCACATATTTTATATAGGATTGAGGTCAAGGCTTTGTGATGGCCACTCCAGTACCTTGACTTTGTTGTCCTTAAGCCATTTTGCCACAATTGTGGAAGTATGCTTGGGGTCATTGTCCATTTGGAAGACCCATTTGCAACCGAGCTTTAACTTCCTGACTTATGTCTTCAGATGTTGCTTCAATATAGCCACATAATTTCCCTCCTCATGATACCATCTATTTTGTGAAGTGCACCAGTCCTTCCTGCAGCAAAGGAACCCCACAACATGATGCTGCCACCCCCTTGCTTCATGGTTGGGATGGTGTTCTTCGGCTTGCAAGCCTCCCCCTTTTTCCTCCAAACATAACGATGGTCATTATGGCCAAACAGTTCTATTTTTGTTTCATCAGACKAGAGGACATTTCTCCAAAAAGTACGATCTTTGTCTCCATGCGCAAATGCAGCCCATAGTTTGGCTTTTTTTAATGGCGGTTTTGAAGCAGTGGCTTCTTCCTTGCTGAGCGGCCTTTCAGGTTATGTCGATATAGGACTTGTTTTACTGTGGATATAGATACTTTGTACCGGTTTCCTCCAGCATCTTCACAAGGTCCTTTGCTGTTTTTCTGGGATTGATTTGCACTTTTCGCACCTAAAGTATGTTCATCTCTAGGAGACAGAACGCGTCTCCTTTGACGGCTGCGTGGTCCCATGGTGTTTATACTTGCGTACTATTGTTTGTACAGATGAACGTGGTAACTTCAGGCGTTTGGAAATTGCAAGGATGAACCAGACTTGTGGAGGTCTACAATTTTTTTTCTGAGGTCTTGGCTGATTTCTTTTAATTGTCCCATGATGTCAAGCAAAGAGGCACTGAGTTTGAAGGTAAGACTTGAAATACATCCACAGGTACACCGCCAATTGACAAGCTTCTGAAGCCATGACATCATTTTCTGGAATTTTCCAAGCTGTTTAAAGGCACAGTCAACTTAGTGTATGTAAACTTCTGACCGACTGGAGTTGTGATACAGTGAATTATAAGTGAAATAATCTGTCTGTAAACAATTGTTGGAAAAATGACTTGTGTCATGCGCAAAGTATATGTCCTAAACGACTATCCAAAACTATAGTTTGTTAACTTCTTATGGCTGCAGGGGCAGTATTGAGTAGCTTGGATGAAAGGTGCACAGAGGTGCCCATAGTAAACTCCCTGCTCCTCAGGCCCAGTTGCTAATATATGCATATTATTATTCATATTGTATAGAAAACACTCTGAAGTTTCTAAAACTGTTTGAATTATGTCTGTGAGTATAACAGAACTCATATGGCAGACAAAAACCTGTGAAGTTCCACTTCCTGTTAGAATTTTTTCTGAGGTGGCAGATTTTCAACCAAGCTCTCATTGAAATTACAGCGAGATATTGATGAGTTTACACTTCCTACGGCTTCCACTAGATGTCAACAGTCAATAGAACTTTGTCTGATGACTCTAATGTGAAGGGGGACCGAAGGAGACATTAATGAGTAATCACTGCCATGAGGTGACCACGTATTGAACACGCGCGTTCATGTGAGAGGCATCTCCGTTCCATCGCTCAACTGAAGTCAATCTAATTCTCCGGTTGGAACGTTATTCAAGATGTATGTTAACAAGAAATTTGTGGAGTGGTTGAAAAACAAGTTTTAATGACTCCAACCTAAGTGTATGTAATCTTCCAACTTCAACTGTACTACAGTACTCTGTGCTTCGTAAATATGCTACCATAAATCAAGGTGCATGCAAAATCCATTCAGAAATGTGTCAACACACAATGACGGCAAAGTCACTCATAAGGACATGACTAACTAGCGAATAAACTGACGCGCGCACATTATAGAATTGCACTATCACTGACAACCTTTTACACGCTAGGCCCATCTTGGGAGAGCTACCGGGTATGTTAAAGCAGGGCTGGAACAAAAGCCTCAGAACCAAAGTAGCTCTCCAGTACAAGGGTTGGGGTTAGAGCAGGGCAGGTGTGGTTATCTTGATTGAACTATGGAGAGCATGTCATCGGTATTGGTTCCAGAGGTCCCATGCTTGAACTAAGTAGCCCTAGCCTGGTCCCAGATCTGTTTGTTATTTTGCCTACTCCTAGATTAGGAAAGATTAGGGTTGACCCCAATTAGTCGACAGGCTGTTGGTCGACCGAGATTTCTTTAGCCGAGCAGTAGCACAAAAAAAAGTATAATGTGTCTGATTCGCACCTGTCTGAGTGGACTGGTCCATTGTGGAGGCCGTGGGGATGGCAAAGTCCATCAGTCTAAGACGTGCTACTGAAATTGTATATGGTTATATTACATAAGAACAATGGCGCAACAATATAAAATAGTATTTTATAATAAATGCGCTTTCTCCTAATTAACAATCTGTTAACGCGTTTTGAGAGCTTGCGCTTTGTGCTTGCAGTGCAATCATTGTACAATTTCTCCATCTGGGCCTTCACGGTTTTTCATCAAAGCATATTTTAGTCTGGTTCTAGATATGCTATTAGGGTATTGATGCTGACATTCTCTACCATTGGCTGCATATCAACTGCAATCATTTGATCATTGTCGCACTGGTGCCAGCAAAGGGTTGGGTCTCCCTTAGAGTATTGCACCTGTACTGCAGCTCAATTCCACCTCGCAATGTTTGCATTTAATCACCGTCTCATTTAACTTCTCAAAAGTATTGCCATAGAGGACTTCGCTGCTGTCGCTTCCCTAACTCACTATCTGCCATTTTTTCCAACTGTTAATGACCATGACGTGCGGAGCACTTTATATCCGCGGCAAATAAAATAAAGGTTTTCGGTTGAGGATTTTTTTCTAAACATTAACCATCCCAAACTCGTTTAAACATCACAAATCTAATTTTTTACCCTTTTTTCAGTAGATGTTGGAGTTTTCGCCATGTCCTCTGGGGTTATTCATCAACTTCCACCAGAAATAAAAGCCATAAAATATTTCAAATTCATAATTTTATAACCATAGTTCAAGTCTCTCATCAATAACTTTTTTCCATGATTACTGTATTTATTATTATTTTATTTAAGATGTGCGTGTCACTGATATCACTTTCCACCCTGTCAGTTTGTTGTTATTCTCCTTTAAGAAAACAACCGCTTCCTACAATGACACCACATTCAGTGTCGTCATTTCTTTTGTGCAAAAACGGTGCAAAGTTCAATGAATATAAACACTCAGTTATCTATTTTTCACGTTGTTAGTCTGTATTTCCCACTCATACATTTCCACCCTGTTAGGCTAAATTATAGAAAATTAACAAAAATGTTTAAATATATTTGATAGAGAAGTTAAAATACTGTTCAAGTGTTCACCATTATGCTAACTCAATCAGCTCACTCACAGAGCTATGGCTAATATACACCTGTAAGGTTCCTCCATCCGCCCTGTTAGGATTATGCACCTAACAGTTTGGAAAATGTACTAACAAATGTTAAGTGGCCGAGTTTGACTAATATATTTTTCTGAAAGTCTAACGTCCTTTCTCTGATAGAATACAACAACAAAAATACAAAGATATACTATCCAAAATCCACTGGTTTGTAGGAATGACCCTCCTCTCTGCGCATCAAAGTAAGCACTAAGGTTAGCTGACGTTAGCTAGCTAACTGATGCTAGGCTAGCTTGTCATATAGGATTCTCACCTATCGCCACCCTGGGTCTGGCGTTGTTCATCCCCACTTTGCTTTCAGCCCGTAGTAGGGAGGACAGCACCGTGTCAAGCCTGTTATCTAGTCCTGACTCCCCTGGAGATCGGAACCAGTACGCCAGCAGAACCATTGCGAGGGACGCTGCCGTCCCATACTTCATCAATGAAAACCCGCTTCCTTGCTCCATGGCCAGTGGCTGTGGACTGGCCAGCGGTCCTCCAGGCAACAGCTACGATGAGTCTAGCGCGCTAACTTGTCTAGCAAACAAACTGGATTGACAAAACAAGTGTCCCTGGGGAGGCGGTTGTGTTGTTGGTTTCAAGCGTGAATACAGGGTCAGCCCCACGAAACTGCGGAGGGGGAGTGACAAGAAAGCGGAAGTAGCTGGCTAAGGCCACATTTTGGTCAGTGCAATCTGAGATCCTTGGGACGGCCCTACTCTAAACCCTAACCAAAGATTTGTTTATCTAAGCCTCTCATTGTTCTATCTATATGCCCTAACCGTAACTATTTAAATGGACGTCCAAATGATCCCTGATAGTGACGATCCGTAACTATTTACGATTATCCATTATACTGGGTTTCCACTAGTTATCAGGGCCAAAGGCAAAATTGGCCATAAAAATACAAATGCTTTTTGTTCTTAATTTAAGGTTAGTAGTGTTGTTAAGATTAGGGTTTAAAATCAAATTTTAAAGAAACATTTAAGAAATAGGCGGGTTTATGACTTTTTGGCTGTGGTAACTACTGACGACCATTATATTGACCTGATGCTCTAGTGCCCTCAAACTCAGCTTGTTTTCATTGGTCATCTCTAATCAGGGACTGATTTAGACCTGGCACACTAGGTGATGCAATTAATTATCAAGTAGAACAGAAAACCAGCAGCTTCCGCACCTCGCAGAGTTGAATAACCCTGCTCTAGTGGCTTCCCAGCCGAAACAGTTCAGAAGAGTTCGTGCATATATTATGAGGACATTTTGTGACGTTTTTGTTTGTTGCGGCTGTTCGGGCACGAGCGGAGGAGAATAGTTGCGTCAGGTTTAGTTTTTTTTCTTCTGGTTATCTAGATCTCTGGCGCCCTCGTGAGGCGTCAAACCGTAAGCGTAAAGCATCAGACAAGCTCAATGCACATAGTTGGTTTTATTAAAACACATAAGGTGTGTCTATATATGGAAAAATACACATAAAAACATTTTGAGCACTCGATTGGTCGAAAGAACAGACTACTTTTGGTCGACCAATATTTTCTTTAGTCGGTGACAGCCCTACATTCAATACAGCATCCCTCAAGCCCTCACCATAACCCTCCCTATCACTAACTAGCTATACTGCCAACAACCATTAGGCTACGTACAGAAGGGCTTTGCAGTGGCAATTTGGTGTGATAGCAGTCGCCTAGAATTTTCACTGCGCCAAGCCGCCACCTTTTCTACACAAGTCCCACTACAACTGCGCTGCTTATATTGCTAGTGGCAGCAATATAGCCCTACCGTAATGACGCGAAAACACCAGTCAGCTTTTATTCAATAGCTCTTTTCACATAACTGCTGTGGATTCAGTGGCTTTTATCTGTCACTGTGGCCAAAGTCTGTCAAAATATAGCTAAGATTTTTCACAATGTGTTACTCACTCATGTCTGTCTTTGCCCAGAGCAATAGAACTATACTTATTTTATAAATGAGACATCAGAACACATACACTGACATTCACTGGCAGTGTGCATGGCCAGAGCCTTCTATTTGTCCCATTTATTTCCCTATTTCAATTGGTGCTTTTGTTGTAAAATACTGCATCTAACTTCTGGAATAATATCAACTAGTTTAGAGTGGTCCTCCCATGGAAATATAATATAGACTAGATTCTATTTCCATGGGTCCTCCCATAGAAATATAATATAGACTAGATTCTATTTCCATGGGTCCTCCCATAGAAATATAATATAAACTAGATTCTATTTCCATGGGTTCTCCCGTTAGGACCAATGAAAGATGACCTTCTGCCAATCAAAAGCTAGTTCTTATATTGCTCTAACGAACCCTTAAAGATCATTTGACATACATTTTAAAGGTGGCACCTGTTTCAGCTAACCAGATTTGATTTGCACCTTCTGACAGTAACAATATTTATGCTAGAGATGCGCCTCTGGTATACACGTACACTACTTGACCAAAAGTATGTGGACACCTGCTCGTAGAACATCTCATTCCAAAATGATGGGCATTAATATGGAGTTGGTCCCCCCTTTGCTGCCATAACAGCCTCCACTCTTCTGGGAAGCATTAGTGAGGTCAGGCACTGATTATGGGCAATCAGGCCTAGCTAATCCCAAAGGTGATGATGGGGTTGAGGTCAGGGCTCTGTGCACGCCAGTCAAGTTCTTCCACACCGATCTCAACAAACCATTTCTGTATGGATCTCGCTTTGTGCACGGGGGGCTTTGTCATGCTGAAACAGGAAAGGGCCTTCACCAAACTGTTGCCACAAAGTTGGAAGCACAGAATTGTCTAGAATGTCATTGTATGCTGTAGCGTTAAGATTTCCCTTCACTGGAACTAAGAGGCCTAGCCAGAACCATGAAAAACAGCCCGAGACCATTATTCCTCCTCCACCAAACTTTACAGTTGGCACTATGCAGCTCCCGGCCAACAGTACTTGTGCTGACGTTGCTTCCAGAGGCAGTTTTGAACTTGTAGTGAGTGTTGCAACCAAGGACAGACGATTTTTACGTGCTACGCGCTTCAACACTCGGCGGTCCCGTTCTGTTTCCACTTCTCAATAACAGCACTTACAGTTGACCGAGGCAGCTCTAGCAGGGCAGACATTTGATGAACTGACTTGTTGGAAAAGTGGCATCCTATGACGGTACCACGTTAAAAGTTACTGAGCTCTTCAGTAAGGCCATTGTAATGCCAATGTTTGTCTATGGAGATTGCATGGCTGTGTGCTCAATTTTATACACCTGCCAGCAACGGGTGTGGCTGAAATAGCCYAATCCACTAATTTGAAGTGGTGTCCACATACTTTTGTATATATAGTGTAGCTACGGAAGGCTATGTGGCAACATTGGCCAAATTGGCCTTAATTGGTTGTTTTACAGTGATAAATTCCAGAGTGATTTTTCTCATTAAATTCACCCTGGTTATTCCTGACCTAAGTTATCACAGATATGGCCAGGCCTACTAACAGGTTTACACATAGCTGCGGGAAGTAGGGGTGCTGAGGGTGCTGCAACACCCCCTGAAAAATGTAATAATTAAGAAATACAAATAATTAAGAAATACAAATATATAAATTATTCCTGAATTAGCAGAGAAAAATTCTCCCTCTGTTCTTACACATAGCAAAACTGACCTTAGATCAGTGTCTTGCTCCAAATATAGACAGAGCACGTGTGTCCAGGAGGAGAGATTAACTATAAAGATAAGAAACAAGGTTGTAGCTCGCTGATGAAACAGGCCTAATCACTCCCACCTTTTACTGCCCGGTCTCAGTTTTAGATAACAACTCTGTTAACTGTCTGCCTGTCACTGGTGTGGCACTTTGTGGCACCTTATACAAACATGATGTGATTGATATATTTCACTTACTTGCAGGGATGTTCTGTATGAGATTGTGTTAAATGTGTGTGTGTGTGTGTGTGTGTGTCTGTGTGTGTGTGTGTGTGGTCCAGACTGTTTCTATAAGCACCAGAGGGGTAACAGACTATCTGAGAGACACTCCAACAACACTTAACTACTTCCTGTGTCCACTGAGCCTCAGGCTGGAGAGAGAGAGGAGAAAAAGTACAGGGGGGATGACAAAACGGAGAGAGAAAGGGGGGAGGAGAAACAGAGCAGGGCCAAAGTAAACAATAAGGAAAAACAGATTGAGACACAGGACACAGAGGACTCATTGAGATGGGAGGGAGATACGGACAACAGATGGGTGGGGCTTGAGAGAAAAACAGAAAGGGGAGAGAGAGAGAGACAGAGAGTGGGGAGTTCATAATGGTTTGATCGTAAACATTGTGTTGTGTTGTGTTGTGTTGTGTTGAGTTGTGTCATGTTTACAGGGTGTGTCCTTCTAACTAACTCAAGCCTAACACGCCCTGCCCACTTCTCACCACTCTGACAGTCAGCACCACCTAACAGGCTCTGGGAGCTAACGCAAGTCTTCAGCTCTCAGACAGGCTTACTCATCACACTCTGTTTCATGTGCCCCATACATAGTCACCCAGATCTGGAGAATAAAACTGAATTGAAAAGGATGTCCATTGTGTTGTGACTGTGTGAGTGGTGAGGACCTGCTGCTCCAGGCCTTTGAGGATGTGTATGTGGACTGTATAGGTTATCTTGGGTTAATTCCCTTTGCAGACTTTATATGTTCTGTATGCAGACTCTAAAGGTTATCTTGGGTTAATTCCCTCTATTGCAGACTGTATAGGTTCTGAATGTAGATTGTGTACATTCTTATCGTGTGGTTATGTGTTGTAGACTGTATAAGTTCTGTATGTAGCCTGTTTTGTTTCTGTATGTAAACTGTAGGCTCTTACGTTGGATTCCTTCTATTGTAGACTGAATAGGACCATACCTTGGGTTCACTTTGCAGGTTCTAGATCAGCAGAAAAAGGGACATTTGGAACCGGAGGAGCTCACGAGTCACAAAGTACTTGACACCGGCAGGTAATGTGGAAGCAACATAGAGCTCCTTACAGAAAACCACAGAATCATTGGCCCGAAATCACAAATCGGTCGCATCTTGTCACTTTGCATTAACATTAACGTGTGCTTTGATTACAGCAAGGTGATYTTACAGTACTCATGCCCTCCAGTGGTCAAAGATTTTGACAGCTACTGACAGATAACAATCCACTCTACAAACATGATATGATGATATCTCCCAGATCAGCAATATAGTCTCTGGTTGACTACAGTATTAATTCTTAGCATATTTCAAGAAAAGGTCACTTCCAGTTTGCTGGTTCCCTTCGACCAAGCAGATGCACTTATTAGTATCTAACAGATGCCCAGCTGGAGTGACATTCAGCAAATAGTGGGTCCCCAGAATCAACATTGAGAAACCCTGCTAAGGGGTGGCGGCAACCTGAAAGATATAAAGGCAACTGCCATCAATATCTCAGGAGCCACCTACTGCCGTTGTAGCTTTGAGCAAGGCCCACCTTAAACTGTAGGGGCTGGCTGTTCTGTGGTGGACACCGTGCTGCTCCCAGTGTGTTGTGTGTGTATGGTGTGTTTGGTACTGTGTTAGCGAAAGTTGTGATTGTGTCTGTATAATGGATGGATAAAGATCTATTGTTCCTATGAGTTCCTCTGTGCAGGAGAGCTCTTCACCCAGCAGGAGATGCAGGAGATTCTGTCAGCTGCTCTGGAACCTGCCAAGAACGCCATCATCTACAAAGACTTTGTTAGCATGATGACCATGGACTGTCTCTTATACACATCTAGATGTGTATAAGAGACAGCACACACACACACACACACACACACACACACACACACCTGCCTTCTGGGATTAATAACAAATGTAACCATCATCTTGCCTAATTGTTGTATTGTTCTAGATTCATAATCTGATACAGAATATATTGAGCTATTGTAAATATTTGCAGTGACATAAAACATTGTTTTATCTTCATCTGTTGTGCTAGGCCATGCAGTGACACCAGATGGCGCTGTGCATCCACAAACAACATCAAAACCCCACGCTGTGTAAATCCCATAAATCACAGCAGCAATATGTTTTCATTCACATGACACCACCAGCACCCCGTATGTGCATTATCCTCAGAATGCGAAACACAAATTAATTGAATGAGACTATTCATGAATAGGACAATAAACTCAAGCTTTTTGGGGGGTTTAAATTGAGTGATTGTGTTCTGTGTAAAACCTCTCCAGTGAATGGTTTAATACTACCTTATTGCTTAGAAATATACCTTGTTTCTGTGGTAGTGGTGGTGATGATGATGATGATAATTTTGAATGATATTCTTGATTAGGCCTAAACCTCTTTGATCCAACTATACATAGCACACCCCTGATCCAGGTACCTTTTAAATGCACATTACTGTCTTGCAACCATAGTCTATCATAGGCTACGCATCTGTTACTACCTTACTCCCTAGTCAGCATTTACCCCCTCCAAAAGTTGACATAGAAAATTAGCTGCCACCTGTCGGTCAACCAAGCATTGATACGGTATTGGTCGGCCAGTGAGGAGGGGGCAGAGAGGACCCTCCCCCAGCCAGATGTGAGCGCCACTCTCTCCAGTCTGCACCTCTGCCTTCAGATGAGCACGGAGCCTCCTGCAGTTTGCAGGCGTACAGACAGCCAGAGGAATACCACGGCTGTGCCTCTGCTCTGCCTTGGACTGTGGTGTGGGCTATAGCGCTGCAAACGCGGCGTCCCCACTGTCTCAACGTTGAGCCTGTGCGGCAGCGGCAAAATTCACTCTGCTACCGCCTTGCCTGCTGCACTTCGCCGCTCCCAGAGAGAGAAACCCGTCTGTACCCCACTTTCAAGTCGCTAAAGGAGACCGTGGATTGGAACTAATTATTGCGCCTATTGGATCAATTTGAGTGGAATTACTGTTAGGTCGTTGTTTTTCATGGTTGAATACAGTAGGCTATATGGATACCCAATCTGCGTGATATCGGTTCATGATTGAGAAGCACGGAGGGGCGTGGAATTAATTGAAATCTATTTGGTCTTCTTGGATGTAAAACAACCGAGATTTATTTCTCCCCACTCCTCCCTTCCCCTCTCCTCACCTTCAACATGACTTCTCTGTCTGGGACCAAAGAGAGGTCTGTGACCAGCAGGAGCAGAAAATACGGGGTAAGTATTTCTAATTAATACTAGTATAAGTGGATTGGATGATTATATCAGTAATAATTGTGGCAACAACAACAGTGAGTCGTGCACTACTGCCGCGCGCTCATGCATTCCAACAGAGCAGTAACTGTATGCTTGCTACAGGTTTGAATGGAGGTAGGCAATTAATTACTGCGGCGAAGAGGGTAGGCTATAGTTAGGGAACGCAAATATCATACTCAGCTTTATTTAAAAAAAAAAAAGCTTTTTGCAATTTGTGTTCAAACTTTGGACCTACGTGGATTTGTTCGGCTGTGGTGCCGTTTATAAACATGGCAAAGACCGGCGTATAGTGAGTTATTGTGCGTTTCCCCAATTTAAATGGTCCATTAAAGGTAGGATTGCCTTTATGTTGCTCCCAACAGATGACCGACACCTCCCCGACAAAATCAGCCTCCTTCTCCCCGGAGACATGGTACAGAAAGGCCTATGAGGAYTCCCGGACCGGCAGCCGACCCGCTCCAGAGGGAGCCGGCTCTATGCCCAGCTCCACAGGCACCCCCTCCCCAGGATCTGGCACCTCGTCCCCGGGATCCTTCTCCGGTTCCCCCGGGACCATATCTCCAGGGATCGGGACCGGTTCCCCTGGGTCTCTAGGTGGCTCGCCAGGTTTCGGTACAGGTTCGCCGGGCTCTGGCAGCGGGAGCTCTCCTGGTTCTGAGAGAGAGAGGGGGATATGGTGTGAGAACTGCAATGCCCGGCTGGCGGAGCTGAAGAGACAGGCGCTGAAGCTACTGATTCCCGGCCCCTACTCCAGCAAGGTAAGCCCGGCTATATGCAATGCTGCTCGGCTATAGCATCCTCTGATTCTGGCGAACTCTGCAAAGARCATCAGACATCCCTATGGTGTACCATATTGGGAATATTGACATCTCCATACATGGCACAGGGCATAACTGTTTTCTGTTTCCATGTAAGAGACGCATGGTATGAGGAGTGAGTTGGATAATGGTAAATCTGACTACTGCCCTGTTTGTGTTGTGTTGTGCTTGGGCTGTAGAGCCAGAGAGCCTATGGGAAAAGCTCAGTTCAAAGGCAAACAGCTTTGTGCGGCGTGCTCGTTCAATAACTGGTATTATGCCAAAACGAATATGATAATACAATTTGATTTCTTGTCCATCAGCTTTATCCAAAATGTAAATAAATTAGTTCCATTTGCTTCATTACGCATTTTTTTGTTGCGATTAATTAATGGATGCTTTCCATTAGGCCTATAGTTTTTTTCCGTGTCCATAGTTGGGTTATTTACTGTTCTATTTGGCTACCTATGTATTTTGTATTTTCCACTATCATAAATTAATGCTACAAATGAATTTGTCGGAGGCACAGACTCGTTTTACTGTGCAGGTGTGTGTATATGTGTGTGTATGTATATTTGTGTGTGTGTGTGTGTGTGTGTGTGTGTGCACGCGCATGCGTGCCTGTGCTCGCGTGTGATTGTTTGCGCGCCCGCGTGTGTGTGCGTAAAGAGGGTTCTCTCGCTATAGAGCACAATAGGCCTATATGCATGAGCGGGTTTTTCAGCATGTTGCAGATTTTAGGCGGCCTTGCCAAGTTATCTGCATTGCCAAGAGTCTAGGTTCTACAGAGTGACGAATGCAGCCCGCGGGGACGGTGTTAATTGGTTACAAATAGCAACGTTCTGCGTGGCACAGCGCGCGTACTGTAAACCKAGAGCGAACAGAGGAATCGCGTCATGATCCTGGCTGCTGTAAAAAGACCACGGGTCGTTAAGACCGCAGGGGGGAGGGGTGGTACTGGTGGGATCCCAATTAAAACCGATTAAAATGAGTTCGGTTTTGACTCCCAATGTGCGTAATTGGCCCATTCATACACGGGTCTATTCTGTGGGGATGTAGAGTGCTTATGAACTTCTAACCTTATACTTAAACTCAATCTTTCTCTGAACCATCTCCCCATTCTAGCCCAGCCTAACCATGGTGCATAAAAGTGTGATTTATTTCAGCCTGATACTGTATTTGAGAACAAATGTGTTTGAAGGTCTAGGGTTCTCTCCATAGCCTGCCATTCTGGTGTGGTTGTATCTACAGCACGCCCTACTGTTTGTTGGCAATAGAGAAGGTTGCTCTGAGACATGGTTGCTCTGAGACATGGTTGCTGACCGTGGTCACTGCTGACAGTGCACAGGTGATGAGTGAGTGGTAGGCCTGTAAGTGAGGGACCAGAGCAGTCCCCAGTAGGGACACAGGGGGTGCTGTATAGCAACAGACAGCTGGGCCGCGTTCAGTAGGCAAAAGTTGTGGAACTTTGCCGATAGAAATGCCATCAATAGAGCTGACACGATCCCTTATTCCAGGGCTGCCCAACCCTCTTCCTGGTGATCTACTGTCCTGTAGGTTTTTAGCCCAACCCTCTTCCTGGTGATCTACTGTCCTGTAGGTTTTTAGCCCAACCCTCTTCCTGGTGATCTACTGTCCTGTAGGTTTTTAGCCCAACCCTCTTCCTGGCGATCTACTGTCCTGTAGGTTTTCAGTCCAACCCTCTTCCTGGTGATCTACTGTCCTGTAGGTTTTTAGCCCAACCCTAATTTYGCAGTTCTCCAGGAAGAGGGTTGGGCAGCCTTGCCTTATTCTAAATGTCAGAGAGGGGTGTTTGTTCTACATGCTGTATTTCTATCTGAAATCAATGTTGCACAACGTTGTATCCTGCTGAACGCGCCCCCAGGAGCCTATGGAGCTGAGGAGCTCACCTATCAGAACGAACAACCAGGGGTGAAGTTTCAGACAGGGGGAAAACATGCAGTGGAAACTGAACAGATCTCTATTGAAATCATAGTGGGAACTGGGAGAAACAAAAAAAAATTGGGACCACCTCGTCACCTTGGGACTATAAGGTTCTATCTGCACAAGGCGTAGTTCTGAGATATTGAGCATTAAAGTTTTCACATCTCAGATTTCAGAACTGTTTAGTAGTAAATTCTTCTTTTTTTATGACAACTGTAGCTATTTGAATACATAAATGATAGAATAACACTATTTTACCAAGATAGTCAGAACACATCCTCAAATACATGAAGAAATGTGTTATGCTCATCAGACTAATTATTAACTGTCATCACTGAACAACGATGTGACAACATTTAAGGTTTCTGACAGTGTTGTTTTGTTTTGCTTGCGTGCCAGTATTGCTGTCTGGACTAGCCTAGACCATACTTAAAGGGAGATRGCAAAGATGTGTTCTGATTGGTCCCTCTGTATTTGTTCAGGCTTGTGATTGGACCTAAGATAGATAGACCCTTAATAGCGCCAAGTCCAAAAGGGTTTATGCAAGAATTTCACTTCACCTGCGTTAACATCTGCAAATCTGTGTACGCGACCAATACACTTTGACTTGGTTTGATTTAGTAAAAAAAATTAAAAACACTTGCAATTGCCTTACATATTTTTTTTTACATCACAAACATATGAAGAACCATCTAAAGATGAATTATATGTGGCTAACTCATTTTTGACAAAAATGGCAGATAGTCCCAAGGTCTCGACTTGCAAAATCCCTATCTAACATCTGGATCTGGACTTGAACAATGAATTGTCTTATTGATTAAGTCAATATAAATGGTACACGATGTTCGTATGAGCACCTTCTGGAAGCTGCAGGTTTAGTGAAGGGGTCATATGGAGCGCGGTATTGTAAAGGGTGGGAGACTGTTTAGCCGTGTGTGTGTGTGTGTGTGTGTGTGTGTGTGTGTGGTGTGTGTGTGTGTGTGTGTGTGTGTGTGTGTGTGTGTGTGTGTGTGTGTGTGTGTGTGTGAGGGTTCAGATAAAGTTAACCTTTTTCCCAGCCTCCATTACAAAGTGGTAATTGACTGGAGAGTGTGGGTATGTTAGTATTACAGTGGATTACAGGGTGAACGTTTGACACTCTCCTAGTGAATTGCGCTCAGCAGGTAAATGCACAGGCTTCCACATAGAATTATAATTCAAAGAACGAATATAACAGACTTTTCCATTCAGAGCAGTGTTGGAGGGCAGCCATATGCGGTGGGCCGTTCCACGACACTTATCATCATCATCATCATCATCATCGGTGTCATCATCCTCATCATCATCATCATCGTCATCAGCATCAGTGTCATTATTATTGGAGTGCAGTCATATTGATGATTGGTGTAAAGGGACGTTGGCTGACTTTAATTGCGGTTTGAGCTCTCTGGCTGGGCAACTTTCTTGTCAGGAGAGAGACACAACTGGAATGGTTGGATATGATTAGTTTGTATTCTCATCGTTGGGAAAGAAGAAAAGAGTACTGTTATTATGGAAGGGGCCCTGCAATAGATTAGCGTCCTCATGTCCAGGGCTGTTCTGGCTCGTACCAAGCTATTAGTGATGGGACGAGAGAGAGTTTGAGGGGTTGTTGTTTGGGCAAATCTCTGTTGTTCTGACAAGAACATGGCTGGTAGCTAGTAGGTCTKTCAGAGAAGACAAGGGACACGGGTTCTGTCCCAAATACCACCCTATTCCCTATATAGTGCACTACTCCCAAACAGAGCCCATTGGAACCTGGTCCGAAGTAGTGCACTATGTACGGAATAGGGTGTGATTTGGGACGCGGCCATGGTGCGTCCATCACCTCTCCTGCTTCTGTTCCCCCTCCCTATGGCAGAGCCAACAGACATGAGTATTGCTATGCTAATCATGACCTTCACAGAGCCACTGTAGAGAGACCTGGTTCTCAGTCTCTGCTGAGCGTCCGCACACAACACACGGGGAACAGAAACAGACAGAACGCCACACAGTTGAAGAGTGCAGCAACGGAGTCCATGTTCGAAAAATGTCACTCGCCGCAACCTGCCACTGCCATGTGTGTCTGCAAGGCTCAGGGTTGGAGGGCAATGGAAAGAAGGAAAAAGGAGAAAAAAAAGGAAAGAGAGGGAATAAGTGTAGCCTAATTTACCTAATTTGCATGACTAGGTACTGCAGTGCAGAAAGGGGCTTTTGCCTCCCCCATTCTCCCTTCCCATTCCTCCTTTCCTCCCCCTCGTCTGTCTATTTCTAATGGAGGGATCTGACATCACACAGCGTGTGTGTTTGCGTGTCTTTGCCTTTCTCTTTGAAGCGGGTGTGTTTGTTAGCTGTGCTGTGGTTAAGGTTCACGACCGACCAACCAACTACAGGAGGAGGCTATCAAAGAAAAACAGGGATAGACAATGTATGGGAGGAAGGAGAGAAATGTACGAACAGAGGGAGGGAAGAGGGTAAGGTATGGCCTCTAGAGGGGTTATGTTAGTAATAATGGCAGAGGAGAGGGAGGAGGAGAGGGAGGGAGAGATGGAGGGAGGAGACGGGTCAGGGAAAAAGAGGTAGATGTCAGTGACACCGCATGGGGGGATTTTTATAGACATATTTGTAGCTGGAGGCTCAGAGGCACATCTGGTACCAAAGCTGAAGTCATTCAAGTCCTGGTTCCTGTGTGTGTGTGTTTGTGTGTGTGTGTGTGTGTGCACTGTTGTGTGTGTCCCAAACCCAAATCGTAACTGGTGAGCGGTCTGTTCTTGGTTAGTCAGGTCCAGCTCAGTAAAGTGGATCAGAGTGTGTGACGTGTGTGTGTGTGATGTGTGTGTGTTTATGTGAGCCATGAGGAATATGTACTAGAATGTACAAGTAGGAGTGTCACTGGCTCAGATCTCAGTGTGGAGAGGTTTAACTTCTCTTACGGACTCCCCTGTAACATACAGTACCACTACCTTACAGCACTGTTGGTAAATTACCACCTAGCCTTGTACACACACGCACGCGCACGCACATGCACACACACACAGCATCGCTCTCGTAACCGTGGCACCCTCCGTTGCTACGGCAGCGACATATGACAGATGTGAGCTGCATACATATCTCAGTCAACGTTAATGTGCTCTTCACGCCTGTGTGTCTGTGTCTGTGTGTGTGTGTGTGTGTGTGTGTGAGCGTTAATGTCCTCTTCATGCCTCTCAGGTGGGAAAGGCATTACCATATAAAGAGGTCCCTTCGTCAATACAGCGAGAAGGGATGGATGGATGAGAAAGAAAGAGGGAGGGATGCTGATGGCGGCTGAATCGAAGAGCTTCTCATACAGACTTCTTAGTGGCTCCTTCTGTATCCGTCTCTTTCCCTTTACTCTCTTTTTCACCATCACTTGCTCCCTCTCTCTTTGAAGTGTCACCTTCCACACTTCTCAACCTCTTTTTCATTTCGTCTCTCTCACTTTTCCCCCTCTCACCTCTTTTCTTTTTCTCTACTTTTCTCTCTCTCTCAATTCAATTTCAAATAAATTACATTTCAATTCAAAGGGCTTTCTTCGCATGGGAAGCATATGTTTACATTGCCAAAGCCAGTGAAATAGATAAACAAAAGTGAAATAAACAATCAAACATGAACAGTAAACATTACACTCAAAAGAACAGAGGCATTTTAAATGTTATATTATGGCAATGTACGGTGTTGTAACACTGTGCAAATAGTTAAAATACAAAAACAGAAAATAAATAAATACGGGTTGTATTTACAATGGTGTTTGTTCTTCACTGGTTATCCTTTTCTTGTGGCAACAGGTCACACATCTTGCTGCTGTGATGGCACACTGTGGTATTTCGCTAATATATATATGTGAGTTTGTTAAAATTGGATTTGTTTTCAAATTCTTTGTGGGTCTGTGTAATCTAAGGGAAATATTTGTCTCTAACATTGTAACGTGTACTTTGAGAGTCGGGAAGCAAGTACAGGGAGTGAATAATTTAATAAATAAACGAACGTCGTCCGGGTTAGGGAGGGTTTGGCCGGTAGGGAGGGTTTGGCCGGTAGGGAGGGTTTGGCCGGTAGGGAGGGTTTGGCCGGTAGGGATATCCTTGTCTCAGTATGTAAAAAAAAAAAATGTAATAAAATGTATGCACTCTACTGTAAGTCGCTCTGGATAAGAGCGTCTGCTAAAATGACTAAAATGTAAAATGTAAAAATGCAGAAACAATAACACCTGGGGAAGGAACCAAAGGGAGTGACAGTTATAGGGAAGGTAATCAGGAAGGTGATGGAGTCCAGGTGAGTCTGATGAGGCGCTGGTGCGCGTACCGATGGTGACAGGTGTGCGTAATAATGAGCAACCTGGTGACCTAGAGCCCCAGAGAGGGAGTGTACTTGACAAATATGGTCATACATTTGGCAGACGGTTAGGAAGTGCGGCTCAGTTTCCACCTCATTTTGTGGGCGGTGTGCCAGGTCTGTCTATGGCGTCCTCGCTCAATAGCAAGGCTATGCTCACAGAGTCTGTACATAGTCAAAGCTTTCCTTAATTTTGGGTCAGTCACAACGGTCAGGTATTCTATGTACTCCCTGTTTAGTTCCAAATAGCACTGAAGTTTGCTCAGTTTTTTGGTTAATTCTTTCCAATTATCTTTTAGTTTTCTCATGATTTGGTTGGGTCTAATTGTGTTGCTGTCCTGGGGCTCTGTGGGGTCTGTTTGTGAACAGAGCCCCAGGACCAGCTTGCTGAGGGAACACTTCTCTAGTTATGGAWGGTCTATTATGGAAATTTTGGTTGTAGAACTGAATGGCTCTTTTCTAGATTTTGATAATTAGCTGGGAATCGTCCTAATTCTGCTCTGCATGCATTATCTGGTGTTTTACGTTGTACATGGATGTTTTTGCAGAATTCTGCATGCAGTCTCAATTTGGTGTTTGTCCCATTTTGTGAATTCTTGGTTGGTGAGTGGACCCCAGATCACACAAACATAAAGGGCAATGGATTCTATAACTGATTCAAGTCTTTTTAGCCAGATCCTAGTTGGGATGTCAAATGTTATGTTCCTTTTGATGGCGTAGAAGGTCCATTCTTGCCTTGTCTCTCAGGTCGTTCACAGCTTTGTGGAAGTTACCTGTGGTGCTGATGTTTAGGCCGAGGAAGGTGTCGTTTTTTTGTGTGCTCTAGGGCAACGGTGTCTAGATGGAGTTTGTACTTGTGGTCCTGGCAGCTGGGCCTTTTTTGGAACACCATTATTTTTGTCTTACTATGCAGAAGATTGCATTAGGTACTCTGTGTTGACTTTTGCGGTTATGCAAATGCAGAAAGAATGAATTAACTCCAATACGCTGTAAGTAAGCAAAGCTTATTGGGCTGCAGAGGACAGAGGACAGGACAGGGATGGAAAATAGCAGCTCCTTGTGTGTCTGTGCCCCAAACACTGCAGTCTCTCCCCCAGAAATGCGGACTTATTTCAAGACAGTGCATGTCTGAAATAATCAATTATAGCAGCTGATGAGCCGTGTACGCGTGTGTCTGTGTGTGTGGTTGTGTGTCTGTGTGTGTGGTTGTGGTAGTGGGTGTGTGTGTCTGTGTGTGGTTGTGGGTGTGTGTCTGTGTCTGTGTCTGTGTGTGTGGTTGTGGTTGTGTGTCTGTGTGTGTGGTTTTGTGTGTTGGTCTGTGTGTGTGTGTGTGTGTGTGTGTGTGTGTTGTGTGTGTGTGTGTGTGTGTGTGTGTGTGTGTGTGTGTGTGTGTGTGTGTGTGTTGTGTGTGTGTGTGTGTGTGTGTGTGTGTGTGTGTGTGTGTGGTGTGTGTGTGTGTGTGTGTGTGTGGTGTGTGTGTGGTGTGGTGTGAGTGTGGTGGGTGTGCTGTGTGTGCTTGTGTGTGGCTGCGGGTGTAGGTGTGAGTCTGTGTGTGTGTGTTTGTGTGTGTGTGTGTGTGTGTGGCTGTATGTGTGAGTCTGTGTGTGTCTTGTGTGTGCCTCTCTCCATTGATTTGGGTCTGTGAGTGTACTAGTGTGAAAGGAGAATGTGTGTGTTTCTGTAAAGCAAGTGTTTTTTCTTTTCCTTTTCTTGAGGCTAAATGCAGTCTGCTTAGATCAGTCTATGCGCACGCGCACGCACACGCACACGCACACGCACACACACACCAACACACACACAACACACACAACACACACAACACACAACACACACACACACACACACACACACAACCACACCACTCACATACAATGTGTGTGCACGCTGGGCAGTGTGATTGTGTCCAGCAGGTGAGTGTAAGCTGCTCCTACTTTGTTGGTTTAAACCAGCATGGTTGCACAGGGCTGGATACAAGATCCCTACAAGGTTCACCCCTCCCTCCCTCTCTCCTCTGC